>NW_027259625.1:0-25000 GCF_045791955.1 Oncorhynchus clarkii lewisi
TGCCGGTGAGTTACCGTAATGCCGGTGAGTTACCGTAATGCCGGTGAGTTACCGTAATGCTGGTGAGTTACCGTAATGCCGGTGAGTTACCGTAATGCCGGTGAGTTACCGTAATGCTGGTGAGTTACCGTAATGCCGGTGAGTTACCGTAATGCTGGTGAGTTACCGTAATGCTGGTGAGTTACCGTAATGCCGGTGAGTTACCGTAATGCCGGTGAGTTACCGTAATGCCGGTGAGTTACCGTAATGCCGGTGAGTTACCGTAATGCTGGTGAGTTACCGTAATGCTGGTGAGTTACCGTAATGCTGGTGAGTTACCGTAATGCTGGTGAGTTACCGTAATGCTGGTGAGTTACCGTAATGCTGGTGAGTTACCGTAATGCTGGTGAGTTACCGTAATGCTGGTGAGTTACCGTAATGCTGGTGAGTTACCGTAATGCCGGTGAGTTACCGTAATGCTGGTGAGTTACCGTAATGCTGGTGAGTTACCGTAATGCCGGTGAGTTACCGTAATGCCGGTGAGTTACCGTAATGCCGGTGAGTTACCGTAATGCCGGTGAGTTACCGTAATGCCGGTGAGTTACCGTAATGCCGGTGAGTTACCGTAATGCTGGTGAGTTACCGTAATGCTGGTGAGTTACCGTAATGCCGGTGAGTTACCGTAATGCTGGTGAGTTACCGTAATGCTGGTGAGTTACCGTAATGCCGGTGAGTTACCGTAATGCTGGTGAGTTACCGTAATGCCGGTGAGTTACCGTAATGCCGGTGAGTTACCGTAATGCTGGTGAGTTACCGTAATGCCGGTGAGTTACCGTAATGCTGGTGAGTTACCGTAATGCTGGTGAGTTACCGTAATGCTGGTGAGTTACCGTAATGCTGGTGAGTTACCGTAATGCCGGTGAGTTACCGTAATGCCGGTGAGTTACCGTAATGCCGGTGAGTTACCGTAATGCCGGTGAGTTACCGTAATGCTGGTGAGTTACCGTAATGCTGGTGAGTTACCGTAATGCTGGTGAGTTACCGTAATGCTGGTGAGTTACAGTAATGCCGGTGAGTTACCGTAATGCCGGTGAGTTACCGTAATGCCGGTGAGTTACCGTAATGCTGGTGAGTTACCGTAATGCTGGTGAGTTACCGTAATGCCGGTGAGTTACCGTAATGCTGGTGAGTTACCGTAATGCCGGTGAGTTACCGTAATGCCGGTGAGTTACCGTAATGCTGGTGAGTTACCGTAATGCTGGTGAGTTACCGTAATGCCGGTGAGTTACCGTAATGCTGGTGAGTTACCGTAATGCTGGTGAGTTACCGTAATGCCGGTGAGTTACCGTAATGCTGGTGAGTTACCGTCGCTCTGATATCCAAAAGTTTTTTTCCGGCTGTATGTAATAACACACAAAAAGTGTTCTGGGCTAATAATGTAATCAATAATAATGTAATCAATAATAATGTAATCAATAACAATGTAATCAATAATAATGTAATCAATAATAATGTAATCAATAATAATGTAATCAATAATAATGTAATCAATAATAATGTAATCAATAATAATGTAATCAATAATAATGTAATCAATAATAATGTAATCAATAATAATGTAATCAATAATAATGTAATCAATAATAATGTAATCAATAACACACAAAAACATTACTGCAAAGTTGCTTAGGAGCTAGAAGCAGAGCTGTCATGTCTGTCAGCTAACGGTGAGGGAGATGGAGGTTGTCTGTCAGCTGGCGGTGAGGGAGATGGAGGTTGTCTGTCAGCTAGCGGTGAGGGAGATGGAGGTTGTCTGTCAGCTGGCGGTGAGGGAGATGGAGGTTGTCTGTCAGCTAGCGGTGAGGGAGATGGAGGTTGTCTGTCAGCTGGCGGTGAGGGAGATGGAGGTTGTCTGTCAGCTAGCGGTGAGGGAGATGGAGGGTGCTGTCAGCTAGCGGTGAGGGAGATGGAGGTTGTCTGTCAGCTAGCGGTGAGGGAGATGGAGGTTGTCTGTCAGCTGGCGGTGAGGGAGATGGAGGTTGTCTGTCAGCTAGCGGTGAGGGAGATGGAGGTTGTCTGTCAGCTGGCGGTGAGGGAGATGGAGGTTGTCTGTCAGCTGGCGGTGAGGGAGATGGAGGTTGTCTGTCAGCTAGCGGTGAGGGAGATGGAGGTTGTCTGTCAGCTGGCGGTGAGGGAGATGGAGGTTGTCTGTCAGCTAGCTGGCGGGGAGATGGAGGTTGTCTGTCAGCTGGCGGTGAGGGAGATGGAGGTTGTCTGTCAGCTAGCGGTGAGGGAGATGGAGGTTGTCTGTCAGCTGGCGGTGAGGGAGATGGAGGTTGTCTGTCAGCTAGCAGTGAGGGAGATAGTGGTTGTCTGTCAGCTAGCGGTGAGGGAGATGGTGGTTGTCTGTCAGCTAGCGGTGAGGGAGATGGTGGTTGTCTGTCAGCTAGCGGTGAGGGAGATGGTGGTTGTCTGTCAGCTAGCGGTGAGGGAGATGGTGTCATGGTGGTTGACACTGCTAGCGGTGAGGGAGATGGTGTCATGGTGGTTGTCTGTCAGCTAGCGGTGAGGGAGATGGAGGTTGTCTGTCAGCTAGCGGTGAGGGAGATGGAGGTTGTCTGTCAGCTAGCGGTGAGGGAGATGGTGTCATGGTGGTTGACACTGCTAGCGGTGAGGGAGATGGTGTCATGGTGGTTGTCTGTCAGCTAGCGGTCAGGGAGATGGAGGTTGTCTGTCAGCTAGCGGTGAGGGAGATGGAGGTTGTCTGTCAGCTAGCGGTGAGGGAGATGGTGTCATGGTGGTTGACACTGCTAGCGGTGAGGGAGATGGTGTCATGGTGGTTGACACTGTTAGCGGTGAGGGAGATGGTGTCATGGTGGTTGACACTGCTAGCGGTGAGGGAGATGATGTCATGGTGCTAGCTGACAGACAGTCAGGAAAGGCTGCGCACAGCAAGGTTTTGATGGCTTTGAATGGATGGCGAGAAAGGCCTGAATACCCTGACAAGGTTTCGATTAAGTTTTAGCACATTTATAGATTTTCAGCACAACAACCCCCAGCATCACCATAATGATTGAGAAAAAAACATTATGACATTTTTTTTTTGGGGGGGGAGGAGGGTTTTAGCACTGCTGGCTTTGGATGAAAGCTGGTTTACAGGTATGCTATATTATATTATTCCTTTATCTCCTCTACAGCAACAACAGCCTAGAGGAGCATGACCTCTGACCCCTACGTAGGGGTGCAACCTATGATGCTACTTCCCCAAAATATCCCTGGTTTTCCAGAAGTCCTGTTTGGAGGAGTTCCCAGATTTCCTGCTAGTTCCCTCATAATTCCAAGAATGTACAAACAGGATTTCTAAAAAACAGGGGAAGTGTGCAACCCTATGTTGGGGTCAAGGGTCATACTCCTCTAGGTTGTGGTTTCTCTAGAGGAGAATGCATTGATGACAGGTTGGTTTTAATCTACCTCAATGGCACTTTGCATTGTTCGGGTCATTGAAGGAACTTCAACATGGCTGATTTTTGCTATGCAAGCTGATAACTGTCCACTGTTGTTTTAAACTTTGGGATTGCAGTGTGTTCAGTTTGAAATATGAAATCATATGTGGACAGATGAATTCTAGGGCAATGTAATAGTCAACGTGAAAATACAGGGCATTATGTTATATCAGATACAGTTGCCATGTCACGGCAGTCGAAAGAAGCAGACCAAGGTGCAGCGTGGTGAGCAAACGTTTTCCTCTTTGTTTTTGGAATAACGCCAACAAAACAAGAACCACCCGTGACGCTTACAGGGCTATAGTGCCACTAACAAAGTTAACTACCCACACTGAAGGAGGGGAAAAAGGGCTACTTAAGTATGATTCCCAATCAGAGACAACGATAGACAGCTGCCTCTGATTAAGAACCAAACCCAGCCAAACACAAAGAAATAGAAAACATAGAAATAAAGATGGGTGATCTTGATATTAAATGGCTGACGTCATAGCAACGTCATCCACAGTTGAATTAATGCTATCATAGACAGACTGGACATCCAGCGTGGCTGACGATGAGAGAGGACAGAACAACTGTTGCGTTCTGTTTTGACTGTGAACTTTATCATTAGAGGATATCGTCCCCTTGTTTAAAACGTACCTGAGGCGAAGTTGCTCTCACGGCGTTAGTTTACCTCAGAGAGAGAGAGAGAGAGGCCTGCTGCTGTAGCGGAGATGTGCTGAGACCGCTGGATACTGAGCTCCATGGAGAGAATGGAATAGGGCTAAACGGACTGAATGCCTTCTGCTGAGGCAGGACATCTACTGACCACTCTTTACATGGGCTGTGGAGAGGCCCGACACACCACCCCTTTTGTGTGGCCACACAATAATAGAATGGCATGAGAACGACCACTGCCACAGAACATTTGGGCATTGTTCAGGGAACCAATGGGAGTGCAACAAAGAGACAACCTTTGTGTGTGTGTGTGTGTGTGTGTGTGTGTGTGTGTGTGTGTGTGTGTGTGTGTGTGTGTGTTGTGTGCGTGCTAATGTAAAGGAACGTGAATGCATGTTGAGTCTTTTTCACCATGCCTTTAGAGTCTATGACCTAGAGGGAGGGGGACGTCATACAACGACACAGCCAATCAGAGACAACCCTGTTGGATTTATGCCAAGGTTTTTTAGGCTTGTAAAGACTTTAGTGGAAGTGGTAAAAGCCGGCAGTTTAAAAAATAATAATCCAGAATGCCCTTTACACCGTCCGGCTTCTTCTGTGACCGGCTGATCCGGGAGAGAGAGAGAAGAGATGGAGAAGGATCCCTCAGCAAGCCCCTGCGCTTCAGCGGGCAGGACTTTACCGCACTGAAACAAGAGTGCCTCACCAAGAAGTGCCTGTTTGAGGATGACACCTTCCCAGCCTCCGTGGAGTCTCTGGGGTACAAGGAGCTGGGACACAAGTCCAACAAGGTCAAGAACATCGTCTGGAAGAGACCCAAGGTAGGAGAGGAGGGGGGGGGGGGGGGGGGGTGGATCTGGAGGAGACCGAAGGTAGGAGAGGAGTGGGGGGCATACAGGAGAGGAAGATGATTCAATAAAGAGGGGGAAGGAATGTGGGAGGTGGGATGATGTCCTACAATTACCGAGTCAACAACAAGGACGTTTCAGGATGCTTTGAAAAGGGATTCAATGATGGCAAAACATGTTGTAAAATCTTATCTGGAACTACATGTTCTGAACAGTGAAATCTAAGGACCTCTGTGAGGTACTTGTCACCATTCATTATGGGATGGAATCATGGTTGTTATGGCTGTTTGAAACATGGGACTGTCAGAAATGGTGGGGGGGGGGGGGCTGATTATATCAATCCGTGGCAAGGCTGATGTGAAGCTATGAATTAGTGAAGTATAGTTGATCTGTTTGTAGAGAGATGCCAGGGACCTCACCATACGATATTACCACCATGCTTAGGTGTCGATTCAATATGTAATGCGATTCTCACGATTCTACTGTACATTTCCTGCCATTTTTTTATTGCGATTTAATGTTCCAAATAAATTGCTCACTATATGTCTGCTGCAGAGAGACGAGGAGAGAGTCAGGAGAAAATGAGTTCTGATCAGTCAGGGAAATAGAAGTGCTGTAAACGTGTTGACTCACTAGAAGCTATAGAATTAAAAATGGCGGCGTTTTGGCGCAGGTACAGCCAACTAGCGCGTGCTAACGCTACCCACAGTAGCAAAATAATGATCATAATAATAATCATAATTATATACACTGACTGAACAAAACATTAAGAACACCTGCTCTTTCCATGATACAGACTGACCAGGTGAATCCAGGTGAAAGATATGATTCCTTATTGATCCACTTCAGTCAGTGTAGATGAAGGGGAGGAGACGGGTTAAAGAAGGATTTTTAAGTCATGAGACAATTGAGACATGGATTGTGTATGTGTGCCAGAGGGTGAATGGGCAAGACAAAATATTTAAGTGCCTTTGAACGGGGGTAGGGTAGTAGGTGCTAGGCACACTGGTTGTGTCAAGAACTGCAACGCTGCTGAGTTTTTCATGCTCAACAGTTTCCTGTGTGTATCAAGAATGGTCCACCACCCAAAGGACATCCAGCCAACTTGACACAACTGTGGGAAGCATTGGAGTCAACATGGACCAGCATCCCTGTGGAACGCTTTCAACACCTTGTAGAGTCAACATGGGCCAGCATCCCTGTGGAACGCTTTCAACACCTTGTAGAGTCAACATGGACCAGCATCCATGGGGTGCAACTCAATATTAGGAAGGTGTTCCTAATGTTTGGTACACTCAAAATGTGTGTATATATATATTTATATATTTATAAAGTGCCTTTGGAAAGTATTCAGACCCCTTGACTTTTTCCACATTTTGTTACGTTACAGCCTTATTCTAAAAGGTATTAAGGCTGCTGAGGGGAGGACGGCTCACAATAGAGTCTGGAACATAACCCAAATGGAATGGCATCAAACACATGGAAACCATGGAAACCATGGAAACCATGGAAACCATGTGTTTGATGTATTTGATACAATTCCACCAGCCATTAACCACGAGCCCTTCCTCCCAAAATTAAGGTGCCACCAACCTCCTGTGATATATACTATTATTATTAAATACTTATTTATTTACAAATCGATACTTGTAGTCAAAAATCAATATAATATCATCCAATAATAATGTAGTAATATGTAACTGTATGGATTTGAATATTTCCCTTACAGCAGGAAATAAGGAAATAAGTCATATCCCTCTTACGTCCCCCCCAGGCAGCTGATCCAAGTGTCTGTGTGTTTCTGTGTGTCACCAGGAGATCTGTGAGAACCCTCAGTTCATTGTGGGCGGAGCCAGCAGGACAGACATTTGCCAGGGAGATCTTGGTAAATATAAATGTTACCCCACCCCACGCCACACTACACCACACCACACTACACCACACTACACTACACCGAACCACACTACACCACACCACATCACACTATACCACACTACACTACACCACACTACACTACACCACACCACACCACACCACACCACACTACACCACACCACACTACACCACACCACACCACACTACACCATACAACACCATACAACACTACACCACACCACACTACACCACACCACAATGCACCACACAACACCACACCACTAGTACTGAGGAGAGGTCAGGTGTGAGATGTATTGACTGGTACTGAGGAGAGGTCAGGTGTGAGATGTATTGACTGGTACTGAGGAGAGGTCAGGTGTGAGATGTATTGACTGGTACTGAGGAGAGGTCAGGTGTTATGTATTGAGGAGAGGTCAGGTGTGAGATGTATTGACTGGTACTGAGGAGAGGTCAGGTGTGTTATGTATTGAGGAGAGGTCAGGTGTGAGATGTATTGACTGGTACTGAGGAGAGGTCAGGTGTGAGATGTATTGACTGGTACTGAGGAGAGGTCAGGTGTGAGATGTATTGACTGGTACTGAGGAGAGGTCAGGTGTGAGATGTATTGACTGGTACTGAGGAGAGATCAGGTGTGAGATGTATTGAGGAGAGGTCAGGTGTGAGATGTATTGACTGGTACTGAGGAGAGGTCAGGTGTGAGATGTATTGACTGGTACTGAGGAGAGATCAGGTGTGTGATGTATTGACTCACGAATTGGAAAGGGCAGGATGTTTTATGTACCATGATAACCCTGAGGGGAATACTACAAATTAGGATTAATGAGTTCGTCATTAAAAAGGCTGAGCTTAGATATGTATTTTTGGGTCGTTTAATCAATTAGACCAAGCCCATTTCAAGCTAATCTTTCAACAAAAAAAAAAATGGCTAACATATTGATCGTACTCTATAGTATACCTCTCAGGTCACCTGTCTCTTCAGGGCAGAAAACATCCCAGTGCTCCCCTGTGAGCCTCACGGCTGGCCTGTCCACCTCTCCACCAGTGGCCTCTCTATATTGTACTGGCTCTATGGAAGGGATTCCAGCTAGCAGCACTTCTCATTGTTGAGCTGTCCGTCCATTCAGTGTCGAGACTCTGTATGAAGTCACCAGGAGGGACAAAGGTTCATACAGGCTGCGACAACAATATTAACTGCCATTGTTCAGTGGTTAACTCACTGACTGGGCATATAGCCAACATGCAGGTTTGGATCGACAGACAGACACCACTGAGGTGAGAGACTGGGTACTGTTCCTCAAACACTGAGGTGATAGACTGGGTACTGTTCCTCAACACTGAGGTGAGAGACTGGGTACTGTTCCTCAACACTGAGGTGAGAGACTGGGTACTGTTCCTCAACACTGAGGTGAGAGACTGGGTACTGTTCCTCAACACTGAGGTGAGAGACTGGGTACTGTTCCTCAACACTGAAGTGAGAGACTGGGTACTGTTCCTCAAACACTGAGGTGAGAGACTGGGTACTGTTCCTCAAACACTGAGGTGAGAGACTGGGTACTGTTCCTCAACACTGAGGTGAGAGACTGGGTACTGTGCCTCAACACTGAGGTGAGAGACTGGGTAATGTTCCTTAACACTGTGGTGAGAGACTGGGTACTGTTCCTCAAACACTGTGGTGAGAGACTGGGTACTGTTCCTCAACACTGAGGTGAGAGACTGGGTACTGTTCCTCAACACTGAGGTGAGAGACTGGGTACTGTTCCTCAAACACTGAGGTGAGAGACTGGGTACTGTTCCTTAACACTGTGGTGAGAGACTGGGTACTGTTCCTCAAACACTGTGGTGAGAGACTGGGTACTGTTCCTCAACACTGAGGTGAGAGACTGGGTACTGTTCCTTAACACTGTGGTGAGAGACTGGGTACTGTTCCTCAACACTGAGGTGAGAGACTGGGTACTGTTCCTCAACACTGAGGTGAGAGACTGGGTACTGTTCCTCAACACTGAGCTGAGAGACTGTGTACTGTTCCTCAACACTGAGGTGAGAGACTGGGTACTGTTCCTCAACAACACAAAAATAGTCGGGAGAGGCAAATACGGACTCGCCTGTTGCCTAAAATCAGGACGATTGACTGAACTATTTAGCTAGGAAGGTCTCATCAGGACGACTGACTGGACTAGCTAGCTGGGAAGGTCTCATCAGGACGACTGACTGGACTAGCTAGCTGGGAAGGTCTCATCAGGACGACTGACTGGACTAGCTAGCTGGGAAGGGCTCATCAGGATGACTGACTGAACTAGCTAGCTGGGAAAGTCTCATCAGGATGACTGACTAAACTAGCTAGCTGGGAAGGGCTCATTAGGATGACTGACTGAACTAGCTAGCTAGGAAGGGCTCATCAGGATGACTGACTAAACTAGCTAGCTGGGAAAGGCTCATCAGGATGACTGACTGAACTAGCTAGCTGGGAAGGTCTCATCAGGACGGCTGAACTAGCTAGCTGGAAAGGTCTCATCAGGACGACTGACTGAACTAGCTAGCTGGGAAGGGCTCATCAGATGACTGACTGAACTAGCTAGCTGGGAAAGTCTCATCAGGATGACTGACTGAACTAGCTAGCTGGGAAGGTCTCATCAGGACGACTGACTGGACTAGCTAGCTGGGAAGGGCTCATCAGATGACTGACTGAACTAGCTAGCTAGGAAGGGCTCATTGCGATGACTGACTAAACTAGCTAGCTGGGAAGGGCTCATTAGGATGACTGACTGAACTAGCTAGCTAGGAAGGGCTCATCAGGATGACTGACTGAACTAGCTAGCTAGGAAGGGCTCATCGCGATGACTGACTAAACTAGCTAGCTGGGAAGGGCTCATTAGGATGACTGACTGAACTAGCTAGCTAGGAAGGGCTCATCAGGATGACTGACTAAACTAGCTAGCTGGGAAAGGCTCATCAGGATGACTGACTGAACTAGCTAGCTGGGAAAGGTCTCATCAGGACGACTGACTGAACTAGCTAGCTGGGAAGGTCTCATCAGACGACTGACTGAACTAGCTAGCTGGGAAGGGCTCATCAGATGACTGACTGAACTAGCTAGCTGGGAAAGTCTCATCAGGATGACTGACTGAACTAGCTAGCTGGGAAGGTCTCATCAGGACGACTGACTGGACTAGCTAGCTGGGAAGGGCTCATCAGATGACTGACTGAACTAGCTAGCTAGGAAGGGCTCATCGCGATGACTGACTAAACTAGCTAGCTGGGAAGGGCTCATTAGGATGACTGACTGAACTAGCTAGCTAGGAAGGGCTCATCAGGATGACTGACTGAACTAGCTAGCTAGGAAGGGCTCATCGCGATGACTGACTAAACTAGCTAGCTGGGAAGGGCTCATTAGGATGACTGACTGAACTAGCTAGCTAGGAAGGGCTCATCAGGATGACTGACTGAACTAGCTAGCTAGGAAGGGCTCATCGCGATGACTGACTAAACTAGCTAGCTGGGGAAGGGCTCATTAGGATGACTGACTGAACTAGCTAGCTAGGAAGGGCTCATCAGGATGACTGACTGAACTAGCTAGCTAGGAAGGGCTCATCGCGATGACTGACTAAACTAGCTAGCTGGGAAGGGCTCATTAGGATGACTGAAACACTGACTAGCTAGCTAGGAAGGGCTCATCAGGACGACTGACTGAACTAGCTAGCTAGGAAGGGCTCATCAGGATGACTGACTGAACCCAATCCATTCATCTCCACTCGACTCTCAGCTGCGTGAAATACGTCATCAATTTGTGCAGCAGGTGTGTCAGAAAAGCCTCTCCCTATCAAGTCCCACATGGAGACAACAAAGATGGTCACCACTCAATAGTTGAACAATAAACAAAACATAACAGTGGGTCTCCCGTCAATCAACTCCAACCAATCACTGCCAGGGGTTAGATAACAATGGTTTTACATGTTGTGGACCTTTACCAGTGGCAATGGGGAATGAAACCAACCTCCCATTGAGCCAGTTGAATGACTGTGTGTTCATTGGGTTTGTGTGTGTGTGTGTGTGTGTGTGTGTTTGTGTTTACAGTGATTGTACAAAACATTAGGAACACCTTCCTAATATTAAGTTGCCCTCAGAATAGTCTCAATTCGTCGGGTGTGTGTGTCTGTCTGACTGTGTGTTCCTAGGTGTGTGTGTCTGTCTGACTGTGTGTTCCTAGGTGTGTGTCTGTTGGTAACTAACTGTGTGTTTCCTAGGTGTGTGTGTCTGTCTGACTGTGTGTTCCTAGGTGTGTGTGTCTATCTGACTGTGTGTTCCTAGGTGTGTGTCTGTTGGTAACTAACTGTGTGTTTCCTAGGTGACTGCTGGCTGCTGGCTGCTATAGCCTGTCTGACTCTGAATGAGAAGCTTCTCTACCGGGTCGTTCCTCAGGAACAGAGCTTCTCTGAGGGATATGGAGGAATCTTCCACTTCCAGGTCAGAACCCACCAATCAAAAGCACAGAACTAGAATGAGTTTACTAGTTAATGCCAGGTTTAGAGGCACTAAGACTCTAGACTCTATGGTCTAAACAACTCTCAATACTACACTATGTTACACTGTAATCACGTATGTTACACTGTAATCACAGTTCCATTTCAATTCAGTCCGTTCAAGACATACACTTATTCAAAATTCACATTAAACTCGTTTTAATTTCCTTAAAAAGTGGGCTAGGAATTTCAGTTTACATCCTGAATTGTGTGAAATGAAATGGAATCAACCCCAACCCTGATTGCAACAGATTATCTTCTCTTGTCAAATCCTCAACCGTGTACTGCATGGGACAACTCTTTCCCCCCCAGTTCTGGCGCTATGGCGACTGGGTTGACGTTGTTATTGACGACCGCATCCCCACCTTCAACAGCCAGCTGGTGTTCACCAAGTCTGCCGAGAGAAATGAATTCTGGAGTGCCCTGCTGGAGAAGGCCTACGCCAAGTATGTACTGCTGACCCTAAATCTAGACCAAGTAGGTAACCCTAACCCCAACCCTACACCAAGTAGGTACCCTTAACCCCAATCCTACACCAAGTAGGTAACCCTAACCCCAACCCTACACCAAGTAGGTACCCTTAACCCCAATCCTACACCAAGTAGGTAACCCTAACCCCAACCCTAACACCAAGTAGGTAACCTTAACCCCAACCCTACACCAAGTAGGTAACCTTTACCCCAACCCTACACCAAGTAGGTAACCTTTACCCCAACCCTACACCAAGTAGGTAACCTTAACCCCAACCCTACACCAAGTAGGTAACCTTAACCCTAATCCTACACCAAGTAGGTAAACTTTACCCCAATCCTACACCAAGTAGATATCCCCAACCCTACACCAAGTAGATAATCCCAACCCTATACCAAGTAGGTAACCTTAACCCCAACCCTACACCAAGAAGGTAACCTTAACCCCAATTCTACACCAAGTAGGTAACCTTAACCCCAACCTTACACCAATAAGGTAACCTTAACCCCAATCCTACACCAAGTAGGTACCCTTAACCCCAACCCTACACCAAGTAGATATCCCCAACCCTACACCAAGTAGATATCCCCAATCCTACACCAAGTAGGTAACCCTAACCATACACAAAGTAGGTAACCTTAACCCCAACCCTACACCAAGTAGGTAACCTTAACCCCAATCCTACACCAAGTAGGTAACCCTAACCATACACCAAGTAGGTAACTTTAACCCCAACCCTACACCAAGTAGGTAACCTTTACCACAATCCTACACCATATCCCCAACCCTACACCAAGGTAATCCAACCTTATACCAAGTAGGTAACCTTAACCCCAACCCTACACCAAGTAGGAATCCCCAACCCTACACCCCAACCTTATACCAAGTATGTAACCTTAACCCCAACCCTACCCAAATAGGTCACCTTAACCCTATACCAAGCAGGTAACCTTTACCCCAACCCTACACCAAGTAGGTAACCTTACCCTACACCAAGTAGCTAACCTTTACCCCAACCATACACCAAGTAGGTAACCTTTACCCCAACCCTACACCAAGTAGCTAACCTTTACCACAACTCTACACCAAGTAGGTAACCTTAACCCCAACACTACAGCAAGTAGATATCCCCAACCCTACACCAAGTAGATAATCCCAACCCTATACCAAGTAGGTAACCTTAACCCCAACCCTACACCAAGAAGGTAACCTTAACCCCAATTCTACACCAGGTAGGTAACCTTAACCCCAACCTTACACCAATAAGGTAACCTTAACCCCAATCCTACACCAAGTAGGTACCCCCAACCCTACACCAAGTAGATATCCCCAACCCTACACCAAGTAGATATCCCCAATCCTACACCAAGTAGGTAACCCTAACCATACACAAAGTAGGTAACCTTAACCCCAACCCTACACCAAGTAGGTAACCTTAACCCCAATCCTACACCAAGTAGATAACCCTAACCATACACCAAGTAGGTAACTTTAACCCCAACCCTACACCAAGTAGGTAACCTTTACCACAATCCTACACCATATCCCCAACCCTACACCAAGTAGATAATCCAACCTTATACCAAGTAGGTAACCTTAACCCCAACCCTACACCAAGTAGATAATCCCAACCTTATACCAAGTAGGTAACCTTAACCCCAACCCTACACCAAATAGGTCACCTTAACCCTATACCAAGCAGGTAACCTTTACCCCAACCCTACACCAAGTAGGTAACCTTGACCCTACACCAAGTAGCTAACCTTTACCCCAACCATACACCAAGTAGATAACCTTTACCACAACCCTACACCAAGTAGCTAACCTTTACCACAACTCTACACCAAGTAGGTAACCTTAACCCCAACACTACAGCAAGTAGATAACCTTAACCCCAACCCTACACCAAGTAGATATCCCCAACCCTACACCAAGTAGGTAACCTTAACCCTACACCAAGTAGGTAACCCTAACCCCAACCATACACCAAGTAGGTAACCTTAACCCAAACACTACACCAAGTAGGTAACCTTAACCCTACACCAAGTAGGTAACCTTAACCCTACACCAAGTAGGTAACCTTTACCCCAATCGTACACCAAGTAGGTAACCTTTACCCCAACCCTACACCAAGTAGGTAACCTTTACCCCAATCCTACACCAAGTAGGTAACCTTTACCCCAACCCTACACCAAGTAGGTAACCTTAACCCCAATCCTACACCAAGTAGGTAACCTTGACCCTACACCAAGCAGGTAACCTTTACCCCAACCCTACACCAAGTAGGTAACCTTAACCCTACACCAAGTAGGTAACATTTACCCCAATCCTACACCAAGTAGGTAACCTTAACCCCAACCCTACACCAAGTAGGTACCCTTAACCCCAATCCTACACCAAGTAGGTAACCTTTACCCCAATCCTACACCAAGTAGGTAACCTTAACCCCAATCCTACACCAAGTAGGTAACCTTGACCCTACACCAAGCAGGTAACCTTTACCCCAACCCTACACCAAGTAGGTAACCTTGACCCTACACCAAGTAGGTAACCTTTACCCCAACCCTACACCAAGTAGGTAACCTTTACCCCAACCCTACACCAAGTAGGTGACCTTTACCCCAACCCTACACCAAGTAGGTACCCCTAACCCTCACTCTCCTCCCCCCTCCCCAGGCTGAAGGGTGGTAACACCACGACCCTAACCCTCACTCTCACATCACCCCTCCCCAGGATTCACGGTTCCTATGAGGCCATGAAGGGCGGTAACATCACGACCCTAACCCTCACTCTCCCATCACCCCTCCCCAGGATTCACGGTTCCTATGAGGCCCTGAAGGGCGGTAACATCACGACCCTAACCCTCACTCTCCCACCCCCCCTCCCCAGGCTTCACAGTTCCTATGAGGCCCTGAAGGGCGGAAACACCACGACCCTAACCCTCCCTCTCCCATCCCCCCTCCCCAGGCTTCACGGTTCCTATGAGGCCCTGAAGGGCGGTAACACCACGACCCTAACCCTCCCTCTCCCATCCCCCCTCCTCCCCAGGCTTCACTGTTCCTATGAGGCCCTGAAGGGCGGTAACACCACGACCCTAACCCTCCCTCTCCCATCCCCCCTCCTCCCCAGGCTTCACGGTTCCTACGAGGCCCTGAAGGGCAGTAACACCACGACCCTAACCCTCACTCTCCCCTCCCCCCTCCCCAGGCTTCACGGTTCCTACGAGGCCCTGAAGGGCGGTAACACCACGACCCTAACCCTCACTCTCCCATCCCTCCTCCCCAGGCTTCACGGTTCCTACGAGGCCCTGAAGGGCGGTAACACCACGACCCTAACCCTCCCTCTCCCATCCCCCCTCCTCCCCAGGCTTCACGGTTCCTATGAGGCTCTGAAGGGCAGTAACACCACGACCCTAAACCTCACTCTCCCATCCCTCCTCCCCAGGCTTCACGGTTCCTACGAGGCCCTGAAGGGCGGAAACACTACGACCCTAACCCTCCCTCTCCCATCCCCCCCCCCCCAGGCTGAAGGGTGGTAACACCAAGACCCTAACCCTCCCTCTCCCATCCCCCCTCCCCAGGCTTCACGGTTCCTACGAGGCCCTGAAGGGCGGTAACACCACGACCCTAACCCTCCCTCTCCCATCCCCCCTCCCCAGGCTTCACGGTTCCTATGAGGCCCTGAAGGGCAGTAACGCCACGACCCTAACCCTCCCTCTCCCATCCCTCCTCCCCAGGCTTCACGGTTCCTACGAGGCCCTGAAGGGCGGAAACACCACGACCCTAACCCTCACTCTCCCATCCCTCCTCCCCAGGCTTCACGGTTCCTACGAGGCCCTGAAGGGCGGTAACACTACGACCCTAACCCTCCCTCTCCCATCCCCCCTCCTCCCTAGGCTTCACGGTTCCTACGAGGCCCTGAAGGGCGGTAACACCACGACCCTAACCCTCACTCTCCCCATCCCTCCTCCCCAGGCTTCACGGTTCCTACGAGGCCCTGAAGGGCGGGTAACCCTCACTACGCTTCACCCTAACCTGAAGGGCGGTCTAACTCTCCCATCCCTCCTCCCCAGGCTTCACAGTTCCTACGAGGCCCTGAAGGGCGGTAACACCTACGAGGCCCTGAAGGGCGGTAACACCACGACCCTAACCCTCACTCTCCCATCCCTCCTCCCCAGGCTTCACGGTTCCTACGAGGCCCTGAAGGGCGGTAACACCACGGCTTCACGGTTCCTACGAGGCCCTGAAGGGCGGTAACACCACGACCCTAACCCTCACTCTCCCCTCCCCCTCCTCCCCAGGCTTCACGGTTCCTACGAGGCCCTGAAGGGCGGTAACACCACGACCCTAACCCTCCCTCCTCCTCCCCCAGGCTTCACGGTTCCTACGAGGCCCTGAAGGGCGGTAACACCACGACCCTAACCCTCCCTCCTCCTCCCCCAGGCTTCACGGTTCCTACGAGGCCCTGAAGGGCGGTAACACCACAGAGGCCATGGAAGACTTCACCGGGGGCGTGACAGAGTTCTATGAGATGAAGGAGGCGCCCAAGGAGCTGTACAAGATCATGAAAAAGGCCCTGGAGAGAGGCTCTATGATGGGCTGCTCTATCGACGTGAGTCTCTGACCTTAGGATCGTGACCCCTGACCTCCAACGGGACTCACAAACCGTAGTTGAAGACACTCACGTCGATAGAGCAGCCCATCATGGAGCCCCTCTCTTCATTTATGATTCTGACCCATCACCTGACCTGTCACCTGACCTAACACCTGACCTGTCACCTGATCTAACACCTGACCTGTCACCTGACCTGTCACCAGACTTGTCACCTGACCTGTCACCAGACCTAACACCAGACCTGTCACCTGACCTGTCACCTGACCTGTCACCTGACCTGTCACCAGACGTGTCACCTGACCTTTCACCTGATCTGTCACCTGATCTAACACCAGACCAGTCACCAGACCTGCCACCAGACCTGTCACCTGACCTGTCACCTGATTTGTCACCAGAACTAACACCTGACCTGTCACCTGATCTGTCACCAGACCTGTCACCTGACCTGTCACCTGACCTGTCACCTGATCTAACACCAGACCTGTCACCAGACCTGCCACCTGACCTGTCACCTGACCTAAGACCAGACCTGTCACCAGACCTGTCACCTGACCTAAGACCAGACCTGTCACCTGACCTGTCACCTGACCTGTCACCTGACCTGTCACCAGACATGTCACCTGACCTTTCACCTGACCTGTCACCTGACCTGTCACCAGACATGTCACCTGACCTTTCACCTGACCTGTCACCTGACCTGTCACCAGACATGTCACCAGACCTGTTACCTGACCTGTTACCTGACCTGTCACCTGACCTGTCAGCTGACCTGTCACCTGACCTAACACCTGACCTTTCACCTGACCTGTCACCTGACCTTTCACTTGACCTGTCACCAGACCTAACACCTGACCTGTCACCTGACCTAACACCTGACCTGTCACCTGACCTAACACCTGACCTGTCACCAGACCTAACACCTGACCTGTCACCTGACCTGTCACCTGACCTGTCACCTGACTTGTCACCTGACCTGTCACCTGACTTGTCACCTGACCTGTCACCAGACCTAAGAGCCATTTCAGTCAATGCAAAAGGTATTACTATGTGTCCTGTCTGTGGTGGCCGGGGGTTAGTGCTGCTGTCCCCGCACCCTGTGCACATGTGTACCGTGTCAGTGTGGGTACAAATCTGTCCCACTGTCTAATTGACACAATGGCCTTGTCCAAATCTGTCCCACTGTCTAATTGACACAATGGTCTTGTCCAAATCTGTCCCACTGTCTAATTGACACAATGGCCTTGTCCAAATCTGTCCCACTGTCTAATTGACACAATGGCCTTGTCCAAATATGTCCCACTGTCTAATTGACACAATGGCCTTGTCCAAATCTGTCCCACTGCCTAATTGGCACAATGGCCTTGTCCAAATCTGTCCCACTGTCTAATTGACAGAATGGCCTTGTCCAAATCTGTCCCACTGCCTAATTGGCACAATGGCCTTGTCCAAATCTGTCCCACTGTCTAATTGGCAGAATGGCCTTGTCCAAATCTGTCCCACTGCCTAATTGGCAGAATGGCCTTGTCCAAATCTGTCCCACTGCCTAATTGGCAGAATGGCCTTGTCCAAATCTGTCCCACTGCCTAATTGACAGAATGGCCTTGTCCAAATCTGTCCCACTGCCTAATTGGCAGAATGGCCTTGTCCAAATCTGTCCCACTGCCTAATTGGCAGAATGGCAGTGTAAAAATATTCGTACTTCCGCTGTAAATAGTAGTTGTTTTGAGAATGCGAAATAAGAACGTTTCATAGTTTGTGAAATGTCTCAAATGTAGTATGTTGTAAATGCCAAGATGTCTTACTCATTTTTGGCTTTTCATCTAATAAAATTGCATACTATTGAGGAAGAGAATCGTGTTTTGAGACCCACGTATATTTGACAACAGCTGATAATCAGCTGAAGGGACACGTTGTACCAAAATGAACCAATGGCAGGAATCAAAGCAAATATGCCTTAGATGAGGTATTCTCAGTAAGAGGAGCCAAGTATGCTGATATTTGTGGCTTACTGCATTCGTTTTTACTCAATAGTACTCAATAGTACATTCTAAATAGTGTCTAGTCTACTAGTGTCTAGTTTAGTAAGTGGTAGGCAAGCCAGATTTTGGACACGGCCAATGCTTTCTTCTCTCTTTCCTTGTGAATAAAAACATGTACAAAATACAAGAATAGTGGGAACTGCCCCCCCTCCCCCCCAAAAATAACATATTTTAAAAAATAAGTTATTTAATAAGAAAACAAAACAGTTATGGCCACCACTAAGAAAACAAAACAATTATGGCCACCATTAAGTAAACAAAACAATTATGGTCACACTAAGAAAACAAAACAATTATGGCCACCACTACGTAAACAAAACAATTATGGCCACCACTAAGAAAACAAAACAATTATGGCCACCACTAAGAAAACAAAACAATTATGGCCACAACTAAGAAAACAAAACAATTATGGCCACCACTAAGAAAACAAAACAATTATGGCCACCACTAAGAAAACAAAACAATTATGGCCACCACTAAGAAAACAAAACAATTATGGCCACCACTAAGAAAACAAAACAATTATGGCCACCAATAAGTAAACAAAACAATTATGGCCACCACTTAGAAAACAAAACAATTATGGCCACCACTAAGTAAACAAAACAATTATGGTCACCACTAAGAAAACAAAACAATTATGGCCACCACTAAGTAAACAAAACAATTATGGTCACCACTAAGAAAACAAAACAATTATGGCCACCACTAAGTAAACAAAACAATTATGGCCACCACTAACAAAACAAAACGATTATGGCCACCACTAAGAAAACAAAACAATTATGGCCACCACTTAGAAAATAAAACAATTATGGTCACCACTAAGAAAACAAAACAATTATGGCCACCACTAAGAAAACAAAACAATTATGGCCACCACTAAGAAAACAAAAAGTTTATGAAAATGTATCGTGGTGCTTTCTAAACCCTGACCTGTATCTGTGTTTATCAGGGACTAAACCCTGACCTGTATCTGTGTTTATCAGGGACTAAACCCTAACCTGTATCTGTGTTTATCAGGGACTAAACCCTGACCTGTATCTGCGTTTATCAGGGACTAAACCCTGACCTGTATCTGTGTTTATCGGGGACTAAACCCTGACCTGTATCTGTGTTTATCAGGGACTAAACCCTAACCTGTATCTGTGTTTATCAGGGACTAAACCCTGACCTGTATCTGTGTTTATCAGGGACTAAACCCTGACCTGTATCTGTGTTTATCGTGGACTAAACCCTGACCTGTACCTGTGTTTATCAGGGACTAAACCCTGACCTGTATCTGTGTTTATCAGGGACTAAACCCTAACCTGTATCTGTGTTCATCAGGGACTAAACCCTGACCTGTATCTGTGTTTATCAGGGACTAAACCCTGACCTGTATCCGCGTTTATCAGGGACTAAACCCTGACCTGTATCTGTGTTTATCAGGGACTAAACCCTGACCTGTATCTGTGTTCATCAGGGACTAAACCCTGACCTGTATCTGTGTTTATCAGGGACTAAACCCTGACCTGTATCTGTGTTTATCAGGGACTAAACCCTGACCTGTATCTGTGTTTATCAGGGACTAAACCCTGACCTGTATCTGTGTTTATCAGGGACTAAACCCTGACCTGTATCTGTGTTTATCAGGGACTAAACCCTGACCTGTATCTGTGTTCATCAGGGACTAAACCCTGACCTGTATCTGTGTTTATCAGGGACTAAACCCTGACCTGTATCTGTGTTTATCAGGGACTAAACCCTGACCTGTATCTATGTTTATCAGGGACTAAACCCTGACCTGTATCTGTGTTTATCGGGGACTAAACCCTGACCTGTACCTGTGTTTATCAGGGACTAAACCCTGACCTGTATCTGTGTTTATCAGGGACTAAACCCTGACCTGTATCTGTGTTTATCAGGGACTAAACCCTGACCTGTATCTGTGATTATCAGGGACTAAACCCTGACCTGTATCTGTGTTTATCAGGGACTAAACCCTGACCTGTATCTGTGTTTATCAGGGACTAAACCCTGACCTGTATTTATCAGGGACTAAACCCTGACCTGTATCTGTGTTCATCAGGGACTAAACCCTGACCTGTATCTGTGTTTATCAGGGACTAAACCCTGACCTGTATCTGTGTTTATCGTGGACTAAACCCTGACCTATATCTGTGTTTATTAGGGACTAAACCCTGACCTGTATCTGTGTTTATCAGGGACTAAACCCTGACCTGTATCTGTGTTCATCAGGGACTAAACCCTGACCTGTATCTGTGTTTATCAGGGACTAAACCCTGACCTGTATCTGTGTTTATCAGGGACTAAACCCTGACCTGTATCTGTGTTTATCGGGGACTAAACCCTGACCTGTATCTGTGTTTATCGGGGACTAAACCCTGACCTGTATCTGTGTTTATCAGGGACTAAACCCTGACCTGTATCTGTGTTCATCAGGGACTAAACCCTGACCTGGATTTAATTGTATTTTTTTGTTAACGATCTTCAGAAAATACTCTGTGATGTCAAAGTGAAAGAAAATTTCTAAAATTCAAAAATGTATATTTTAATTAGATAAGTTTTCAATCCCCTGAGTCAATACATGTCAGAATCACCTTTGGCAGTGATTACAGCTGTGAGTCTTTCTGTGTAAGTCTCTAAGAGCTTTCCACACCTGGATTGTACAATATTTGCCCATTATTCTTTTCAAAATTCTTCAAACTCTGTCAAGTTGGTTTTTGAACATTCCTAGACGGCAATTCTCAAATCTTGCCATAGATTTTCAAGACAATTTAAGTTAAAAAAATGTAACTAGGTCCCTCAGGAACATTCAATGTCATCTTGGTAAGCAACTCCAACATGTAATTGGCATTTTAGGTTATTGTCCCGCTGAAACGTGAATGAGTTTTCCTCTAGGATTTTGCCTGTGACAAGCATACACATAACATGATGCAGTCCACCACAATGCTTGAAAATATGAGTAGTGTTACTCAGTGATGTGTTGTGTTGGATTTGTCCCAAACATAATGCTTTGTTTTCAGGACAAAAAGTGTATTTCTTTGCCACATTGTTTGCAGTATTACTTTGATGTCTTGTTACAAACAGGATGCATGTTTTGGAATATTTTTATTCTGTACAAGCTTCGTTCTTTTCACTCTGTCAATTATGTTAGAATTGTGGAGTAATGTTACGGTTTTCTTCCGTCGAAGGAGAGGCGGACCAAAATGCAGCATGGTTATTTTGATTCATGGTTCTTTAATAAAGAAACTACACGTGAACAAACTAACAAAACAAGAAACGTAACATGAAACCCCTAAACAGCCTTATCTGGTGCAAACAAAAACAGAGACAGGAACAATCACCCACAAAACACTCAAAGAATATGGCTGCCTAAATATGGTTCCCAATCAGAGACAACGATAAACACCTGCCTCTGATTGAGAACCACTTCAGGCAACCATAGACTTTTCTAGACAACCCCACTATACCACAATCCCAATACCTACAAAAAACCCTAGACAAAACACACCACATAATAAACCCATGTCACACCCTGGCCTGACCAAAATAATAAAGAAAACACAAAATACTAAGATCAGGGTGTGACAAGTAACTACAATGTTGTTGATCCATCCTCAGTTTGCTCATATCACAGCCATTTTCTTGCATTTTAAAGATGATGGTACAAAAAACAAACACATGTTTTATCTTTGTATTATCTTTAATCAGATCTAATGTGTTATATTCTCCTACATTCATTTCACATTTCCACAAACTTCAAAGTGTTTCCTTTCAAATGGTATCAATAATATGCATATCCTTGCTTCAGGTCCTGAGCTATTTAATGTGTCATTTATTGTGAAAATTGAAAAAAAGGGGGGTGGATCTTTTAACCTACATTTTTGTGAATGGGGTGGTGTACCTAATAAACTATAAACCGGTAAGTGTATACTTCCACAATACACCTGTCATGTAATAATAGTAGACAACGCTACTGTAAATAAACACTAGCTCTTATGTTTAATTGTAAATTAAGTCCTTCTGGGTAAAGACATAAGTGACTGAATTGTAAAACTGAATTGAATTGTAAAAACCTGTTGGATCTCCGTTTTTAAAAAGTCTCTCAGTCTCAACGGAAAACAGTCCAGTTTTGAATGTATGTCTTTACCCGTTTCAATGAAGACAACTACGTAAATGACCTCTCAACGGATTCTGTTGTGTCTGGCATAGCGAAGACCAGCTATGTGATTCATGTGTTGTCTATTCCATTCTCCAGTCCCTGGTCCCTGCTCGTTTCGAGACGCGCACTGTGACTGGCCTTGTGAAGGGCCACGCCTACTCTGTGACTGCCGTCGAGGAGGTGAGATACACCCATAGCAACATATAGATTCACTTCAATTACAGGATCTAAGGGCATCTTCACATGTTCTCTGATTGGAGGTGTGTTTACCTGCAACTCAATGCAACCCCTATTACTAGCCTGTTCAACTCAAATTACTAGCCTGTTCAACCCCTATTACTTGCCTGTTCAACCCCCCCTATTACTAGCCTGTTCAACCCCTATTACTAGCCTGTTCAACCCCTTTTACTAGCCTGTTCAACCTGTATTACTTGCCTGTTCAACCCCCCCTATTACTAGCCTGTTCAACCCCTATTACTAGCCTGTTCAACCACTATTACTAGCCTGTTCAACCACTATTACTAGCCTGTTCAACCCCTATTACTTGCCTGTTCAACCCCCCCTATTACTAGCCTGTTCAACCCCTATTACTAGCCTGTTCAACCACTATTACTAGCCTGTTCAACCACTATTACTAGCCTGTTCAACCCCTATTACTTGCCTGTTCAACCCCCCCTATTACTAGCCTGTTCAACCACTATTACTAGCCTGTTCAACCACTATTACTAGCCTGTTCAACCCCTATTACTTGCCTGTTCAACCCCCCCTATTACTAGCCTGTTCAACCACCATTACTAGCCTGTTCAACCACTATTACTAGCCTGTTCAACCCCTATTACTAGCCTGTTCAACCTCTATTACTAGCCTGTTCAACCTCTATTACTAGCCTGTTCAACCCCTATTACTAGCCTGTTCAACCCCTATTACTAGCCTGTTCAACCTCTATTACTAGCCTGTTCAACCCCTATTACTAGCCTGTTCAACCCCCCCTATTACTAGCCTGTTCAACCTCTATTACTAGCCTGTTCAACCCCTATTACTAGCCTGTTCAACCTGTATTACTAGCCTGACCCATAGCAACATATAGATTCACTTCAAGCCAATAGTTGTGGGTTGGGACAAAGCTGACTCAAGCAGCCAATGGTTGTGGGTTGGGATAAAGCTGACTCAATCAGCCAATGGTTGTGGGTTGGGACAAAGCTGACTCAAGCAGCCAATGGTTGTGGGTAGGGACAAAGCTGACTCAAGCAGCCAATGGTTGTGGGTAGGGACAAAGCTGACTCAAGCAGCCAATGGTTGTGGGTTGGGACAAAGCTGACTCAAGCAGCCAATGGTTGTGGGTTGGGACAAAGCTGACTCAAGCAGCCAGTGGTTATGGGTAGGGCCAAAGCTGACTCAAGCAGCCAATGGTTGTGGGTTGGGACAAAGCTGACTCAAGCAGCCAGTGGTTGTGATTGTTACATGGACCGGTGTGTGTTTCTCCTCAGTGTAAGCAGTCCCAGCACAAGGAGCCTAAGGTGCGTCTGGTGCGCCTCAGGAACCCCTGGGGACAGGTGGAGTGGAATGGGCCCTGGAGTGACAAGTAAGATACGCCTGATTGATTGATTGATTGATTGATTGATTGATTGAACTGGCACCAGTGATAGACACAGGTTGGTTTCTAATGTCTATGCTAGCATACAATTCCTAATACATTGCCTCGTTCTTCTAAGGTTACGTTTACACAGGTATCCCAATTCACATCAAATCTTTTCATATCAGAACTTTTTCAGAACTGGTCTGATTGGTCAAAATTCCATTTATCACATTTAGCACGTTTATGATATTTAGCACATTATGACATTTAGCACGTTTATGATATTATGATATTTAGCACGTTATGACATTTAGCACATTATGACATTATGACATTTAGCACATTTAGAACATTATGACATTTAGCACATTATGACATTTAGCACATTTAGCACTTTTAGCACATTATGACATTTAGAACATTATGACATTATGACATTTAGAACATTATGACATTATGACATTTAGCACGTTTATGATATTTAGCACATTATGACATTTAGCACGTTTATGATATTTAGCACATTATGACATTCAGCACATTATGACATTATGACATTTAGCACATTTAGCACTTTTAGCACATTATGACATTTAGCACATTTAGCCCATTATGACATTTAGGATATTTAGCCCATTATGACATTTAGGATATTTAGCACATTATGACATTTAGCACATTATGACATTTATGACATTTAGCACATTATGACATTTCTGACATTATGAC
>NW_027259626.1:0-5000 GCF_045791955.1 Oncorhynchus clarkii lewisi
AGAGAGAGAGAGAGAGAGACAGAGAGAGAGAGAGAGAGAGAGAGATAGACAGAGAGAGAGAGAGAGACAGAGAGAGAGAGAGAGAGAGAGACAGAGAGAGGAGAGAGAGAGAGACAGAGAGAGGAGAGAGAGAGACAGAGAGAGAGAGACAGAGAGAGCGCGAGAGAGAGAAAGACAGAGAGAGGAGAGAGAGAGAGAGAGAGAGAGAGACAGAGAGAGAGAGAGAGGGAGAGAGAGAGACAGAGAGAGGAGAGAGAGAGAGAGACAGAGAGAGGAGAGAGAGAGAGACAGAGAGAGAGAGACAGAGAGAGAGACAGAGAGAAAGACAGAGAGAGGAGAGAGAGAGACTGGTAGACTGAAACAGGTTTCTCTCAAGAATTTCCATGTATTTAGCACCATCCATAATTCCTTTAATTCTGACCAGTTTCCCAGTCCCCCTGATGAAAAACATCCCCACAGCATGATGCTGTCACCACCATACTTCACTGTGGGGATGGTGCTCTTGGGGTGATGAGAGGGTTTGCACCAGCCATAGCTTTTTCCTTGATGGCCAAAAAGGTCCATTTTAATCTCATCTGACCAGAGTACCTTCTTCCATATGTTTGGGGAGTCTCCCACATGCCTTTTGGTGAACACCAAACATGTTTGCTTATTTTTCTTCTGGCCACTCTTCCATAAAGCCCCGCTCTGTGGAGCGTACGGTTTAAAGTGGTCCTATGGACAGATGCTCCACAGCAGAGATTGGAGTTTTGTAGCTCCTTCGGGGTCTTTGGTACCTCTCTGATTATTACCCTCCTTAGTCCTTAGGTCCATTAGTTTTGGTGGGTGGCCCATTCTTTGTAGGTTTTTAGTGGTGCCATATTCTTTCCATTTTTTAGTAATGGGTTTAATCTGTGGGATGTTCAAAGTTCTGTTTTTATAACCCAACCCTGATCTGTACTTCTCCACAACTTTGTCCCTGGCCTGTTTGGAGACCTCCTTGGGCTTCATGGTGCCACTTGCTTGGTGGTGCCCCTTGCTTAGTGGTGTTGCAGACTCTAGGGACTTTCAGAACAGGTGTATATATACTGAGATCATGTGACAGATCATGTGACACTTAGATTGCACACAGGTTTAACTAATTATGTGACCTTATGAAGGTAATTGGTTGCACCAGATCTCATTTAGGGGCTTCATAGCAAAGGGGTGAATACATATGCACACACCACTTTTCCGTTTTTGATTTTTTTTCCATTACATTAAATCCAAATAATGGCATTTAAATGACAGGTTGTAATCCCTATAGGGAAAATGTCAAGGGGTGTGAGTACTTTTGCAGGGCACTGTATATAGACATAATATGACATTTGAAATGTCTTTATTCTTTTGGAACTTTTGGGGTGTAATGTTTACTGTTTATTTCTTCTAGTTTATTTCACTTTGGTTTATTATCTATTTCACTTGCTTTGGCAATGTTTCCCATGCCAATAAAGCCCCATAAATTGAAATGAATCTGAAAGAGAGAGAGAGATAGAGAAATAGAGAGAGAGACAGAGGGAGCGATAGATAAATAGACAGATCAGATCAAAAGAAGGAGAGAAAGAGAGAGGAGGAGAGAGAAAGAGAGAGGGGGGAGAGAAAGAGAGAGGGGACAGAGAGAGAATGAGAGAGGAGGAGTGAGAACGAGAGAGGAGGAGAGAGAAAGAGAGAGGGGGGAGAGAGAACGAGAGAGGAGGAGAGAGAAAGAGAAAGGGGGAGAGAAAGAGAGAGGGGGAGAGAGAAAGAGAGAGGGGGAGAGAGAAAGAGAGAGGGGGAGAGAGAAAGAGAGAGGAGGAGAGAGAAAGAGAGAGGGTGAGAGAGAGGGTGAGAGAGGAGGAGAGAGAACGAGAGAGGAGGAGAGAGAAAGAGAGAGGAGGAGAGAGAAAGAGAGAGGGGGGAGAGAGAACGAGAGAGGAGGAGAGAGAACGAGAGGAGGAGAGAGAAAGAGAGAGGGGGGAGAGAGAACGAGAGAGGAGGAGAGAGAACGAGAGAGGAGGAGAGAGAAAGAGAGAGGAGGAGAGAGAAAGAGAGAGAAGGAGAGAGAAAGAGAGAGGGTGAGAGAGAGGGTGAGAGAGGAGGAGAAAGAACGAGAGAGGAGGAGAGAGAAAGAGAGAGGAGGAGAGAGAACGAGAGAGGAGAGAGAACGAGAGAGGAGGAGAGAGAAAGAGAGGGAGGAGAGAGAAAGAGAGAGGAGGTGAGAGAAAGAGAGAGGAGGAGAGAGAACGAGAGAGGGGGAGAGAGAAAGAGAGAGGAGGAGAGAGAACGAGAGAGGAGAGAGAACGAGAGAGGAGGAGAGAGAAAGAGAGGGAGGAGAGAGAAAGAGAGAGGAGGTGAGAGAAAGAGAGAGGAGGAGAGAGAACGAGAGAGGGGGAGAGAGAAAGAGAGAGGGGGAGAGAAAGAGAGAGGAGGAGAGAGAAAGAGAGAGGAGGAGAGAGAACGAGAGAGGAGAGAGAAAGAGAGAGGGGGGAGAGAGAACAATTTGAAGAGGTGAAGATAGAGTCAGTACCTTGACGTTGATGCCCTTGTTAGTCTGGCTGATGCTTGAGATCGACGAGGGAGGTGCTTGACCAAGATTGGAGGCGGAGTTAGGGTTATGAGGAGAATCCAATAGGCTCTCCCTTGACCTCCTAACCTCTGATGACAGGGTACACAGTAGATCCCCTCCGCCTCCATCCCTCTCTCTGTGTCTATCTCTGTCCGTCTCCCTGCCTGCCATCCCCAGCCCCAGGCCCAGCTCGGCTCCGTTCAGACCCCCAGGGCCGTGGCCCTCCTCCCCAATCCCTGAGTCGGTGTGGGGTAAAGAGGCCAACGGAGAGTCCTCCATGGAGGTGGGAGTCTGCTTCTCCCCCCGGCCACCCTCAGAAAAGGAGGACGACGGGTGCTCTGGACGGTGAGAGAGATGGACAGAGAGAGATATGTTCTTAAAATGCCCTATTGTCCTAGACCTGAACGGTAGTATTGGAATAGTTGTATGAGTATTCATTTTTTTGCACGAAGAAAAATTATATTTTATATTAGAACCAGAATTTAACACTGAAAAGCTTTTTTTTATTCAATGAAAATATCCACGTGACATAGTCACATACAAGGATATACCATGACATTTCAAATTATTAATTTAACAAAACAACATTCGCAATGTAGTTTTTATGACATGTGCCCCATAAAAAGACCGCTAGCCTTCACGTGTGTAGCTTGATGTTTATGTTGGCCAATCCAAGCGGCCAAGAGGATCAATGTGTATCAAGTGGAGTGTGTGTTCACCAATGTTATGAGAAGGCGTAGGCTACGAGGAGCAACCAACAGGTAAGCTGTTGTTTTATCTCAATGTGGTTGGGGAGAGAGAGCAGCATGTGGCCTCAGTTAGCCTAACTACCTATAGCTGGCTAGCTATCTTCTCTAGGTTACTCCAGTCAAGATGATAAATGGGATGATAAATAACATTGTGGCTGCAACATGTTAGCTAGTCTTGGCTGTAGCTGTTAAACGTTAGCTAATCTTGGCTGTAGTTGCTAAACGTTAGCTAATCTTGGCTGTAGCTGCTACATGTTAGCTAATCTTGGCTGTAGCTGCTACATGTTAGCTAATCTTGGCTGTAGCTGCTACATGTTAGCTAATCTTGGCTGTAGCTGCTACATGTTAGCTAGTCTTGGCTGTAGCTGCTAAACGTTAGCTAGTCTTGGCTGTAGCTGCTACATGTTAGCTAATCTTGGCTGTAGCTGCTACATGTTAGCTAATCTTGGCTGTAGCTGCTAAACGTTAGCTAATCTTGGCTGTAGCTGCTAAACGTTAGCTAATCTTGGCACCAGGCTCTATCCCTCACGCAGCACTGCTCAGGTTAAAAACGTATGGAATATCCGGAGAGCCGACAACAAAACATTTATGATACTATTCGAATCTTGAAATGATTTCAAATTGTGTTGTGTGACGACACCAGAGGGACAGAAAACAGTGTAACACCGGGTTTCTAAACCTGTACTAGTGGGGGAGTTGATCTCGTGGCGGATGCTCCTCCCTGATAGGCTGCTTGACCTGCCAATCTCTCTCTGTGGTTCCAGGATGTCCCGGTACTTTGACACCATCAGGACAGATATGAAGTAGACCACCGCCAGGGCCAGGAACTGAGCCTGCTTACTGTCATCCTGGAGACAGATATGGTTACACACACGTTAAACACACACACGCCATACACACACCGTACACACACCATACACACACCGTACACACACCGTACACACACCATACACACACCATACACACACGGTACACACACGGTACACACAACGTACACACACCGTACACACACCATACACACACGGTACACACACCGTACACACAACGTACACACACCGTACACACACCGTACACACACCGTACACACACCATACACACACCATACACACACGGTACACACACGGTACACACACCGTACACACACCGTACACACACCGTACACACACCGTACACACACCATACACACATCATACACACACGGTACACACACGGTACACACACGGTACACACACGGTACACACACCATACACACACCATACACACACGGTACACACACGGTACACACACCATACACACGCCGTACACACGCCGTACACACACCATACACACACCATACACACAACGTACACACACCATACACACACGGTACACACACGGTACACACGCCGTACACACACCATACACACAACGTACACACACCATACACACACGGTACACACACGGTACACACGCCGTACACACACCATACACACAACGTACACACACCATACACACACGGTACACACACCATACACACACCGTACACACACCATACACATGCCGGTGTGGTTAAGGTACCGTACAGTGTGCACACACTCACCACGTCTCTGAAGACGACAGCTCTGAGGCGGTTGATGTCAACGTCCTGTAGAAGTCTGTCTGGATCCTGTAGAGAACAATATACATACACACTTAGGTTACACACACTG
>NW_027259626.1:7500-20000 GCF_045791955.1 Oncorhynchus clarkii lewisi
TTAGAGACAGGTCAGTTTGGGGTACCAGTAGATAAGTAGAGAACAGGTCAGTTTGGGGTACCAGTAGGGGTTAGAGACAGGTCAGTTTGGGGTACCAGTAGGGAGGTAGAGAACAGGTCAGTTTGGGTTACCAGTAGAGAGGTAGAGAACAGGTCAGTTTGGGGTACCAGTAGGGAAGTAGAGAACAGGTCAGACTGGGGTACCAGTAGGGAGGTAGAGAACAGGTCAGTTTGGGGTACCAGTAGGGGTTAGAGAACAGGTCAGATTTGGGTACCAGTAGGGGTTAGAGAACAGGTCAGATTGGGGTACCAGTAGGGGTTAGAGAACAGGTCAGTTTGGGGTACCAGTAGGGAGGTAGAGAACAGGTCAGTTTGGGTTACCAGTAGAGAGGTAGAGAACAGGTCAGTTTGGGGTACCAGTAGGGAAGTAGAGAACAGGTCAGACTGGGGTACCAGTAGGGAGGTAGAGAACAGGTCAGTTTGGGGTACCAGTAGGGGTTAGAGAACAGGTCAGATTTGGGTACCAGTAGGGGTTAGAGAACAGGTCAGATTGGGGTACCAGTAGGGGTTAGAGACAGGTCAGTTTGGGGTACCAGTAGATAAGTAGAGAACAGGTCAGTTTGGGGTACCAGTAGGGGTTAGAGAACAGGTCAGTTTGGGGTACCAGTAGTAAGACATGACACAGTGCCTTTACATTTGGGGACATGGAGAGGAACAGCAGCAGTAACAGCCAGGATGAGGGAAGGACATAGAATCAGCTAATGTTGACACCAAGTGTTCCTCAACCTGTTATTTATAAAGCATCCAAGAACTAGGGTTTCTAGGATCAGTTTGGCCTCTTAGATCATCATGAATAACATGACATAGACAGGGGGCACCTGATCCTAGATCAGCACTCCAGCTCTTATTGTCTTGGGATGCTGTGTCAACATGGCAGCCATTGAAATTGTAAATCAGAAAAACGAGGTTGGTTAAACTCGGTGTACTTTATATTCGGCTTTGGGAGTAGGGAAGGGGCAGGAGTGAGAGGGGGAGTGGCAGTGAAAGGGTATACACACACACACAAGCACACAGACACACACACACACACACACACACACACACACACACACACACAGACACACAGACACACAGACACACACACAGACACACAGACACACAGACACACGCTAGCCATGCGTGCCAGGCTTCTAAGCTCTTCTTAGCTTTGGCTTGTGAAGGCTACACACACATTTAGGACTAACAAACATTCTCTGTGCTCAGTGAGCCCACGTGCTTTGGGCTGGTTTGGGTTGGTGCTCATATCTTATCTCGGGTTTGGGTTGGTACGCTACGCTACGCACCTCTCCCCCTGTCCCTCCGCCCCCCGGAACAGGGGTCACCTCCTCGCCCTTTGACCCTTTGTGGGAGTCGGCTCCTCCTTCTCCTCCCGCCTTCTTTAGGTTCCACACAGAGGGGAGAACACTATCACTCTATGTACCTATCTCTCTATCTATGTACCTATCTCTCTGTCTCTATCTCTCTATGTACCTATCTCTCTATCACTCTATGTACCTATCTCTCTATCTATGTACCTATCTCTCTGTCTCTATCTCTCTATGTACCTATCTCTCTATCTATGTACCTATCTCTCTGTCTCTATCTCTCTATGTACCTATCTCTCTATCACTCTATGTACCTATCTATCTATCTATGTACCTATCTCTCTATCTATGTACCTATCTCTCTGTCTCTATATCTATGTGCCTATCTCTCTATGTACCTATCTCTCTGTCTCTATATCTCTATCTATGTACCTATCTCTCTATCTATGTACCTATCTATCTGTCTCTATCTCTCTATCTATGTACCTATCTCTCTCTGTGTGTACCTATCTCTCTATCTATGTACCAAATCTCTCTGTCTCTATCTCTCTATCTATGTACCTATCTCTCTATCTCTCGATATATGTACCTATCTCTCTATCTATGTACCTATCTCTCTATCACTCTGTCTCTATCTCTCTATCTATGTACCTATCTCTCTATCACTCTGTCTCTATCTCTATATCTATGTACCTATCTCTCTATCACTCTGTCTCTATCTCTCTATGTATTTATCACTATATCTCTCTATCACTCTATCTATGTACCTATCTCTCTCTCTATCACTATATGTACTGTACCTATGTCTCTATCACTATATGTACCTATCTCTCTATCTCTCTCTCTATCACTCTATCTATGTACCTATCTCTCTCTATCACTATCTATGTACCTATCTCTCTCTATCTATGTACCTATCTCTCTATCACTCTATGTACCTATCTCTCTCTATCACTATCTATGTACCTATGTCTCTATCTCTCTATGCACCTACACATCTATGTATCTCTCTCTCTCTTTATCTCTCTCCTTCAGGTTTGAAGCAGAGGTGAGATCTCTCTAGCTAAGTATATACATATATTTCTATCTCAATCCTAATGTAGGTTGCTATCTCGGTCTTCTCTTGATATTTCGGTCTTTCTCCATCCTCCAATTCTTAATCTCTGACATTCTCTCTCTCTCTTTACCGTCACAAAGGTTATTCTTACTCATGGAGTAAGTTCTCTCTCTCATCTATCAAAATCTTGGTCTCCCTGTCAGTGTCATTTTGTTTCTCCTCTCTCTCTCCCTTGTCTTCATCTCTCTGTCACCCAGCACTCGAAGGCCATACCATGTTCATCCACAAGGTGGCGACATAATGAATCCAAATACACACTGAGTGAATAAAACATTAAAGGATCCTTTATTGATGTCACTTGTTGAATCCACTTCAATCAGTGTAGATGAAGGGAAGGAAACAGGTCAAAGAAGGATTTTTCAGCCTTGACAATTGATATTGTGTATGGATGTATTGTGTATGTAGATTGTGTATGTATGTATGTGTGCCATTCAGAGGGTGAATGGGTAAGACACAATATTAAGTGCCTTTGAATGGAGTATTGTAGTAGGTGCCATTCACACAGGTTTGTGTCAAGAACTGCAACGCTGCTGGGTTTTTCACGCTCAACAGTTTCCTGTGTGTATCAAGAACGGTCCACCACCCAAAGGACATCCAGCCAACTTGACACAACTGTGGGAAGCACTGGAGTCGACGCGGGCCAGGCAACCCTGTGGAACGCTTTCAACACCTTGTAGAGTTTCATGCCCCGATGAATTGAGGCTCTTCCGAGGGCAAAAGGTGTTCTTAATGTTTTGTACACTCAATGTGTATATACTACCTGTCTTGTCCCATACATCATATTATGAAATTCCTGAAGAATATCCTTCACTGAGGTAACAGTTTGACCATGATATACCTGAACCTTCACCGAGGTAACAGTTTGACCATGATATACCTGAACCTTCACTGAGGTAACAGTTTGACCATGATATAACTGAACCTTCACCGAGGTAACAGTTTGACCATGATATAACTGAACCTTCACCGAGGTAACAGTTTGACCATGATATAACTGAACCTTCACTGAGGTAACAGTTTGACCATGATATACCTGAACCTTCACTGAGGTAACAGTTTGACCATGATATACCTGAACCTTCACTGAGGTAACAGTTTGACCATGATATACCTGAACCTTCACTGAGGTAACAGTTTGACAATGATATACCTGAACCTTCACCGAGGTAACAGTTTGACCATGATATAACTGAACCTTCACTGAGGTAACAGTTTGACCATGATATACCTGAACCTTCACCGAGGTAACAGTTTGACCATGATATACCTGAACCTTCACTGAGGTAACAGTTTGACCATGATATAACTGAACCTTCACAGAGGTAACAGTTTGACCATGATATACCTGAACCTTCACCGAGGTAACAGTTTGACCATGATATACCTGAACCTTCACCGAGGTAACAGTTTGACCATGATATACCTGAACCTTCACTGAGGTAACAGTTTGACCATGATATAACTGAACCTTCACCGAGGTAACAGTTTGACCATGATATACCTGAACCTTCACTGAGGTAACAGTTTGACCATGATATACCTGAACCTTCACCGAGGTAACAGTTTGACCATGATATAACTGAACCTTCACTGAGGTAACAGTTTGACCATGATATACCTGAACCTTCACTGAGGTAACAGTTTGACCATGATATACCTGAACCTTCACCGAGGTAACAGTTTGACCATGATATACCTGAACCTTCACTGAGGTAACAGTTTGACCATGATATACCTGAACCTTCACTGAGGTAACAGTTTGACCATGATATAACTGAACCTTCACTGAGGTAACAGTTTGACCATGATATAACTGAACCTTCACTGAGGTAACAGTTTGACCATGATATACCTGAACCTTCACCGAGGTAACAGTTTGACCATGATATAACTGAACCTTCACCGAGGTAACAGTTTGACCATGATATACCTGAACCTTCACTGAGGTAACAGTTTGACCATGATATAACTGAACCTTCACTGAGGTAACAGTTTGACCATGATATACCTGAACAGAGATCCCCCATACATTCACACACACAAGCAGAAACAGTCCAAGAACAGAAGAGCTTGAATATGAATTATATCTCCAAAGGTAAATGTTATTCCCGATGACAGCTACAGCAAACAATAGAGAACGTTAGTGAAAATATGTCAAGAGAGAAAGACACTGGAACTTACGGTGTTCGTACTAACCTTAGAACTCTGCACGTGCAAAACCCCCGTAGAAAAACAGCCGGGAAGACGAGAGGAAGGACAGAATAGAGAGAAGACACAGAGAGACAGAGAGAGAAAAGGAAAAGGGTGTTAAAAACAACGGCCTGAACTTATCAAATCAAGTTCAATATTTTTTTTCAGTTTGAGAGCTGAGGGTTAGAAGGTTTCAGTCAAAATTCTTCAAAGTTAAGAAATAAAAACCAATGTAGTATTGTTTTTTTTATTTTTATTATAGAATTAACAAAAATAACCAGAGAAAAAGTTGCACTAGCAGGTGTTAAATTGAAGATTAATTTCACCCAATGTGTAAAAACAAGGTGCAAACCAGGGTTGGGGTCAATTCCATTTCAATTCCAGTCAATTCAGAAAATAAACCTAATTCCAATTCCAAATGTTCCTCATTGAAAAGCATTGAAGAGAATTGGAATTGAAATGGAATTGACCCCAACCCTGGTGCACACAGTAACGACTAGATGTAACCATGGTACACTAACCACTAGATTGCCATGCTATATAGGACAACAAAAGTAACACCATTTTCAAAAATAAACTGTTCCGTCCTTTCTAGCCTGGCCAAGTAGCACCAAGCAGGTGGGCTGTACACCACCAGCACACAGTAATCACCAGGCCTGAATAACATGTGTTATCCTGCAGTTCCCCCTCCCACCAAGGTGGGGCAGCGGTGAGCCATACTTACAGAGGGGGAGGTGGCTGCAGAGAGCAGAGGGAGGATCCCTCCACAGGCGATAATGATGTTGTCCACCATCTGAGAGATGAGGTGTATAGTGTTGTGGACAAAGATGATGTTCTCATTGCTGTTCACAAAGTCCATTACTGACTTGGTTGAATGGCTGGAGAGAGGAGAGGAGAGGAGAGGAGAGAAGAGGAGAGGAGAGAAGAGAAGAGAAGAGAAGAGAAGAGAAGAGAAGAGTGGAGAGGAGAGGAGAAAAGAGAGGAGAAGAGAAGAGAGGAGAGGAGAGGAGAGGAGAGGAGAGGAGAAGAGAAGAGAAGAGAAGAGAGGAGAGGAGAGGAGAGGAGAGGAGAAGAGAGGAGAGGAGAAGAGAAGAGAAGAGAGAAGAGAGGAGAGGAAAAGAGAAGAGAAGAGAAGAGAAGAGGGGAGGGGAGGGGAGAAGAGAAGAGAAGAGAGGAGAGGAGAAGAGAAGAGAAGAGAGGAGAGGAGAAGAGAAGAGGAGAGGAATGGAGAGGAGAGGAGAGGAGAGAAGAAGAGAGGAGAGGAGAGGAGAGGGAAGAGAGGAGAAGAGAGGAGAGGAGAGGAGAGGAGAAGAGAAGAGAGAAGAGAGGAGAGGAAAAGAGAAGAGAAGAGAAGAGAAGAGGGGAGGGGAGGGGAGAAGAGAAGAGAAGAGAGGAGAGGAGAAGAGAAGAGAAGAGAGGAGAGGAGAAGAGAAGAGGAGAGGAATGGAGAGGAGAGGAGAGGAGAGAAGAAGAGAGGAGAGGAGAGGAGAGGGAAGAGAGGAGAAGAGAGGAGAGGAGAGGAGACGAGAAGAGAAGAGAGGAGAGGAGAAGAGAAGAGGAGAGGAATGGAGAGGAGAGGAGAGGAGAAGAGAAGAGAGGAGAGGAGAGGAGAGGAGAGGAGAGGAGAGGGGAGAGGAGAGGAGAGGAGAGGAGAGGAGAGGAGAGGAGAGGAGAGGAGAGGAGAGGAGAGGAGAGGAGAGGAGAAGAGAGAGGAGGAGAAGAGAGAGGAGAAGAAGAGAAGAGAGGAGAGGAAAAGACAAGAGAAGAGAAGAGAGGAGGGGAATGGAGAGGAGAAGAGAGGAGAGGAATGGAGAGGAGAGGAGAGGATGAGAGGAGAGCAAGGATGAGAGGAGAGGAGAGGAGGAAGAGAGGGGAGTGAGAACAGGGAAAGAGGAGAGAGTGAAGAGTTAATAATAAAGTGTTGTTCACGAGAGAGAAACGAGAGGGAAACAAGAGGGAAACGAGAGGGAAACGAGAGGGAAACGAGAGGTCTCCCGTTTATTTCAGTCTCTTTGTCTGTAAACTCAGTTCAAAAGGTGCTCACTCTCAAACCAAGGAATAACCCAATGAGGAATAACCCAAGGAGGAATAACCCAGTGAGGAATAACCCAATGAGGAATAACCCAATGAGGAATAACCCAAGGAGGAATAACTCAAGAAGGAATAACCCAAGGAGGAATAACCCAAGAAGGAATAACCCAATGAGGAATAACCCAATGAGGAATAACCCAAGGAGGAATAACCCAAGGAGGAATAACCCAATGAAGAATAATCCAAGGAGGAATAACCCAAGGAGGAATAACCCAATGAGGAATAACCCAAGGAGGAATAACCCAATGAGGAATAACCCAATGAGGAATAACCCAAGGAGGAATAACCCAAGGAGGAATAATCCCCTGGGTGTGGAATATCCCCTGGGTGTGGAATATTCTCTGGGTGTGGAATATTCCCTGGGCGTGGAATATTCTCTGGGTGTGGAATATGTTTTGTAACTTCAGTTGCTTCTTCATTTCCTACGTATTGATCTATAGTTGATTTGACCTACATAAAAGTGAAACACTGTACCCCAGGCCATCGCAGGACCATCTATCTCCAGCCCTGAGTGGCTCTGGTCTACAATAGTGCACTACACAGTGTCTAGTGTGACTGTCGCTGACCTCCAGAGCGAACACACACACACCTCCTCCAGACGTGTACGTCTGTCTCCAGGGCGAACAGCAGGTCAGTGAGGAGGCGCTGGTGCATGGGCGACCACTTGAACTCTGGGATACGGAACATGGTGGTGCGAGGGCCTGGGCTGAACTGGCGTCGCTGCTCCTCCGTCATGGGCATCCCTCTGAAGCCCAGGTCCACACGCAGGTCACGTTCCAACTGGGCCGCCGTACGACCGTGGAGAGCCTGTAGAGGGGAGGTGAGACAGGTCGAGGTAAGTCGGCGGTTCGGTTCCTGAGCTAAAACCAACAGTTGAAAGAACCTTATTATTGACAATAAAACAGAAGAACAGAAGCTAAGCTAACCTCTAAGATAACATCTAAGTTAAAAACCATGTCAGGGCTAATAACCACGGCTAAGCCAACAGCTAAGTTAGGAACCATTTCAGAGCTAATAACCACAGCTAAGCTAACAGCTAAGATATAAACCATTTCAGAGCTAATAACCACGGCTAAGCTAACAGCTAAATTAAAAACCATGTCAGAGCTAATAACCACGGCTAAGCTAACAGCTAAATTAAAAACCATGTCAGAGCTAATAACCATGGCTAAGCTAACAGCTACGTTATAAACCATTTCAGAGCTAATAACCACGGCTAAGCTAACAGCTAAATTAAAAACCATTTCAGAGCTAATAACCACGGCTAAGCTAACAGCTAAATTAAAAATCATGTCAGAGCTAATAACCACGGCTAAGCTAACAGCTAAGTAATAAACCATTTCAGAGCTAATAACCACGGCTAAGCTAACAGCTAAATTAAAAACCATGTCAGAGCTAATAACCACGGCTAAGCTAACAGCTAAGTTATAAACCATTTCAGAGCTAATAACCACAGCTAAGCTAACAGCTAAGTTATAAACCATTTCAGAGCTAATAACCACGGCTAAGCTAACAGCTAAATTAAAAACCATGTCAGAGCTAATAACCACAGCTAAGCTAACAACTACAGCTAGGTTCACTTTTAAAGTTTGAAAGTATCGAGATCGTTAAGGATACATTTTGCTATTGTAGTTAGCCAGCCATGGACTTGTTTATCTGAAAACAGTAACCAACGTTAACTATAGAGTTACCTCAACTGACCTAAGACACTTGAGGTAAGATATTTGACACACCAGGACGATATACCTGAGTAGTGGCCGTGGTCTGGATCTTCATCTCCTTCCCATCATCAGACCTTTCTGTATCAGACGTGGTGCTCACTGTGTCACCGCCAGCCTTACCCCCTGCCACCTCTCCATCTGCCCCAGACGGACCCTCTCCCCCTGGGTAGCCCTGGATCTCAGCTGCCTGGCTCTCTCTCTGGGCAATGGAGCTGATGTCAGCCAGGGGGCTCTGGATCTTGAAGGGCCCGACCTCGGGGAGCCCTCCCTGGGCATGGCTCAGGTCTGAGCCCCTGCAGGAGGTCATGTGGGCTAGGAGACTCAGGTCGTCGCTGGCACTGGTGGAGGAGTGGACGGGGCCAGAGCCTAAGGGGTTGGGCTGGTCCGGGCTGGGCAGAACCAGAGGGTCTGTGGTGGCCAGTGCTGGAAGCAGTTTCTCATCAACCTCAGGGGGAGAGAAGAGAGAAAGATACCATTCAACATGTCGTCCAACATAGAGAAGGTGATGACGTCTCCCAGAAATACCACAACAACACCTTGTTTCAATGGATGGTGCTTTCTTATTTAAAAAGGTGACACATTTTGACCTGTCAAAGTGATTACAATAAAGTATATTGATGTGAATGAGAAAGACAGAGAGGACGAGAGGAAGGGACGAAGGAAGGGAGGGAGAGAGGAAGGGAGGAAGGAAGAGAGGAAGGAAGGGAGGAAGGAAGAGAGGAAGGAAGAGAGGAAGTAAGGAAGGAAGAGAGGAAGGGAGGAAAGAAGGGAGGAAGAGAGGAAGGGAGGAAGGAAGGGAGGGAGAGAGGAAGTAAGGAAGGAAGACAGGAAGGGAGGAAAGAAGGGAGGAAGAGAGGAAGGGATGACGGAAGGGAGGGAGAGAGGAAGGGAGGAAGGAAGGCAGGAAGTAAGGAAGGAAGAGCGGAAGAGAGGGAGGGGGGAAGGAAGGAAGGAAGGAAGGAAGGAAGGGAGGGAGGGAGGAAGGAAGGAAGGAAGAGAGGAAGGGAGGAAGGAAGGAAGGAATGAAGGAAGGAAGGAAGGAAGAGAGGAAGGAAGAGAGGAAGGAAGGAAGGAAGAAACCAGGTAGTGCAGCAGAGGCATCACAACTTCCTACAGTGAGATAGCTCCTTGATACTGTGTAAATACAGAGACAGTATTTATTCCTTATCATGATGTTGTTACTACCACAGGAAATGAAGGGACTATTCCTATTAAAATACCTTTTTAACCCCTACCTTGCTGAAGAGGAATCCGTTGTTGCTAGGGACACTATCTTTCTCGTCGGCAAGGGTGATGAGCGGACCCATGTTCCCATCATCCTCCATGGCGCCCAGCCCCGTGACCACCGTCTCATCTTTAGATGTCAGGTTACCGTGGTTCCCTTTCAGCTTCTGCACCACGGCACTGTAGGCGCTGTCCAGCAGGGAGTCCACCTCCACCAGGGGCCCGTTCTCAATCCTCCCTCCGCCTATCCCTCCTCCTCCCAATCCCTCCATCCTCCCTCCTCCTATCCCTCCTCCTCCCAATCCCTCCATCCTCCCTCCTCCTATTCCTCCTCCTCCCAATACCTCCATCCTCCCTCCTCCTATCCCTCCTATCCCTCCTCCCAGTCCCTCCATCACTCCTCCTCCAACCAGTCCCCCCATCACTCCTCCTCCTCCGACCATCCCTTCTGGAGACAGATCCAGGTCGTCTAGTTTGACCTCTGTGGCCTCCACCTTCTCCGCCTTGATATCCACCAGGAGGTCATGAACTTCGACCCTAACGCCTGACCCCTGACCTTCCTCCCCAGGGGTCAATGCCTCTCTGTTGGGTCCCTTCACGCCCAACCCGACCCCTCCCTCAGCAAGCAGATTCCTGGAGACCCCTCCTGCTCCTCCCTCTCCGTACTCTGCCTCACTCTCGGGGGTCTGGCTCTGGGAGTGGTCGTCCAGCTCGCGGATCTCCAGGTTGCCGTTGACGACGGGGGCGGGCGTGGCCGAGAGGCCGGAGATGGTGGAGACAGAACCTTTTTTCCCCTTCTTGATGTTCTCCTCCTCCTGTCGCTGGTACTCCTCGTACATCTTAGCCAGGTACTCCTTATGGGCCTCGTACGTTACCTATGGAAGATCAATGACTAATTATCAATAACATCTTAGCCAGGTACTCCTTATGGGCCTTGTAGGTTACCTTACAGAGGGGGAAACATAATCAATAACTAATAATCAATAACATCTTAGCCAGGTACTCCTTATGGGCCTCGTACGTTACCTTACAGAGGGGGAGACATAATCAATAACTAATAATCAATAACATCTTAGCCAGGTACTCCTTATGGGCCTTGTAGGTTACCTTACAGAGAGGGAGACATAATCAATAACTAATAATCAATAACATCTTAGCCAGGTACTCCTTATGGGCCTTGTACGTTACCTTACAGAGGGGGAGACATGATCAATAACTAATAACATCAGAGATCAATAACCAATAACTAATCCATCATTTGTTATCAATGTGTTTTCATTATATAAACGGTACAAGGCTGATTGACATCATGTAACACTTGCAATAGTCTAACATGAACAAAATAATACCCACAACCCCCCCTGACTCCAGCCACCCAACATCGTGTGATTACCTTGGAGTGAGCAATGGACAACGTATCCACCCAGACCCTCCATCCACCCCACTCATACTTGATGGCGTGGTAGAGCAGGATCCTGAAGATGTTATAGACCATCTCCATCATCTTCTGTTCCTCTGGGCTCTTGGGGTTGATGTAACCCAGACTGAACATCCAGTCCTGCCACACTGAACACTGTAACAGACACCTAGAGACAGACAATATATCATCAATAATATCATCAATATATCATCAATAATATCATCAATAATATCATCAATATATCATCAATATGTCATCAATAATATAATCAATAATATCATCAATAATATCATCAATATATCATCAATATATCATCAATAATATCATCAATAATATCATCAATATATCATCAATATATCATCAATAATATCATCAATATATCATCAATAATATCATCAATAATATCAGTAATATATCATCAATATGTCATCAATATATCATCAATATATCATCAATATATCATCAATAATATCATCAATATATCATCAATATATCATCAATATATCATCAATAATATCATCAATAATATCATCAATATATCATCAATATGTCATCAATAATATCATCAATATATCATCAATATATCATCAATAATATCATCAATATATCATCAATAATATCATCAATAATATCAGCAATATATCATCAATATGTCATCAATATATCATCAATATATCATCAATATATCATCAATAATATCATCAATATATCATCAATATATCATCAATATGTCATCAATATATCATCAATATATCATCAATATATCATCAATAATATCATCAATATATCATCAATAATATCATCAATAATATCATCAATAATATCATCAATATATCATCAATATGTCATCAATAATATCATCAATATATCATCAATAATATCATCAATAATATCATCAATAATATCATCAATATATCATCAATATGTCATCAATAATATCATCAATATATCATCAATAATATCATCAATAATATCATCAATATGTCATCAATAATATCATCAATAATATCAGTAATATATCATCAATATGTCATCAATATATCATCAATATATCATCAATATATCATCCATATATCATCAATATATCATCAATATGTCATCAATATATCATCAAAATATCATCAATATATCATCAATAATATCATCAATAATATCATCAATATATCATCAATAATATCATCAATATAATCATCAATATATCATCAATAATATCATCAATATATCATCAATATATCATCAATATATCATCAATAAATCATCAATATATCATCAATATAATCATCAATAATATAATCAATATATCATCAATATATCATCAATAATATCATCAATAATATCATCAATAATATCATCAATATATCATCAATATATCAT
>NW_027259627.1:0-26946 GCF_045791955.1 Oncorhynchus clarkii lewisi
TGCTATGTGACTCTACTCTACTGATTCTACTGCTCTGTGCTTCTACTCTACTGCCCTGTGCCTCTACTCTGCTGCTCTGTGCCTCTACTCTACTGCTCTGTGCCTCTACTCTACTGCTCTGTGCCTCTACTCTACTGCTCTGTGCCTCTACTCTACTGCTCTACTGTGCCTCTACTCTACTGACTCTACTGCTCTGTGCCTCTACTCTACTGCTCTGTGCCACTACTCTACTGACTCTACTGCTCTGTGCCTCTACTCTACTGCTCTGTGCCTCTACTCTACTGCTCTGTGCCTCTACTCTACTGCTCTGTGCCTCTACTCTACTGCTCTGTGCCTCTACTCTACTGCTCTGTGCCTCTACTCTACTGCTCTGTGCCTCTACTCTACTGCTCTGTGCCTCTACTCTACTGCTCTGTGCCTCTACTCTACTGCTCTGTCTCTCTACTCTACTGCTCTGTGTCTCTACTCTACTGCTCTGTGTCTCTACTGCTCTGTGCCTCTACTCTACTGCTCTGTGCCTCTACTCTACTGCTCTGTGCCTCTACTCTACTGCTCTGTGCCTCTACTCTACTGCTCTGTGCCTCTACTCTACTGCTCTGTGCCTCTACTCTACTGCTCTGTGCCTCTACTCTACTGCTCTGTGCCTCTACTCTACTGCTCTGTGCCTCTACTCTACTGCTCTGTGCCTCTACTCTACTGCTCTGTGCCTCTACTCTACTGCTCTGTGCCTCTACTCTAGTGCTCTGTGCCTCTACTCTACTGCTCTGTGCCTCTACTCTACTGCTCTGTGCCTCTACTCTACTGCTCTGTGCCTCTACTCTACTGACTCTACTGCTCTGTGCCTCTACTCTACTGCTCTGTGCCTCTACTCTACTGCTCTGTGCCTCTACTCTACTGCTCTGTGCCTCTACTCTACTGCTCTGTGCCTCTACTCTACTGCTCTGTGCCACTACTCTACTGACTTCTACTGCTCTGTGCCTCTACTCTACTGCTCTGTGCCTCTACTCTGTCTCTATTCTTCTGCTCTGTGCCTCTACTCTACTGCTCTGTGCCTCTACTCTACTGCTCTGTGCCTCTACTCTACTGCTCTGTGCCTCTACTCTACTGCTCTGTGCCTCTACTCTACTGCTCTGTGCCACTACTCTACTGCTCTGTGCCTCTACTCTACTGCTCTGTGCCACTACTCTACTGCTCTGTGCCACTACTCTACTGCTCTGTGCCTCTACTCTACTGCTCTGTACCTCTACTCTACTGCTCTGTGCCTCTACTCTACTGCTCTGTGCCTCTACTCTACTGCTCTGTGCCACTACTCTACTGCTCTGTGCCACTACTCTACTGCTCTGTACCTCTACTCTACTGCTCTGTACCTCTACTCTACTGCTCTGTGCCTCTACTCTACTGCTCTGTGCCACTACTCTACTGCTCTGTGCCTCTACTCTACTGCTCTGTGCCTCTACTCTACTGCTCTGTGCCACTACTCTGACTCTACTGCTCTGTGCCTCTACTCTACTGCTCTGTGCTCTCTACTCTACTGCTCTGTGCCTCTACTCTACTGACTCTACTGCTCTGTGCCTCTACTCTACTGCTCTGTGCCACTACTCTCTACTCTACTCCTCTGTGCCTCTACTCTACTGCTCTATGCCTCTACTCTACTGCTCTGTACCTCTACTCTACTGCTCTGTACCTCTACTCTACTGCTCTGTGCCTCTACTCTACTGCTCTGTGCCTCTACTCTACTGCTCTGTGCCACTACTCTACTGCTATGTGACTCTACTCTACTGCTCTTTGTCTCTATTCTTCTGCTCTGTGCCTCTACTCTACTGCTCTGTGCCTCTACTCTACTGCTCTGTGCCTCTACTCTACTGCTCTGTGCCTTTACTCTACTGCTCTGTGCCTCTACTCTATTGCTCTGTGCCTCTACTCTAGTGACTCTACTGCTCTGTGCCTCTACTCTACTGCTCTGTGCCTCTACTCTACTGACTCTACTGCTCTGTACCTCTACTCTACTGACTCTACTGCTCTGTGCCTCTACTCTACTGCTCTGTGCCACTACTCTACTGACTCTACTGCTCTGTGCCTCTACTCTACTGCTCTGTGCCTCTACTCTACTGCTCTGTGCCTCTACTCTACTGCTCTGTGCCTCTACTCTACTGCTCTGTGCCTCTACTCTACTGCTCTGTGCCTCTACTCTACTGCTCTGTCTCTCTACTCTACTGCTCTGTGTCTCTACTCTACTGCTCTGTGTCTCTACTGCTCTGTGCCTCTACTCTACTGCTCTGTGCCTCTACTCTGCTGCTCTGTGTTTCTACTCTACTGCTCTGTGCCTCTACTCTACTGCTCTGTGCCTCTACTGCTCTGTGCCTCTACTCTACTGACTCTACTGCTCTGTGCCTCTACTCTACTGCTCTATGCCTCTACTCTAGTGACTCTACTGCTCTGTGCCTCTACTCTACTGCTCGGTGCCTCTACTCTAGTGCTCTGTGCCTCTACTCTAGTGCTCTGTGCCACTACTCTACTGATTCTACTGCTCTGTGCTTCTACTCTACTGCCCTGTGCCTCTACTCTGCTGCTCTGTGCCTCTACTCTACTGCTCTGTGCCTCTACTCTACTGCTCTGTGCCTCTACTCTACTGCTCTGTGCCTCTACTCTACTGCTCTGTGCCTCTACTCTACTGCTCTGTGCCTCTACTCTACTGCTCTGTGCCTCTACTCTACTGCTCTGTGCCTCTACTCTACTGCTCTGTGCCTCTACTCTACTGCTCTGTGCCTCTACTCTACTGCTCTGTGCCTCTACTCTACTGCTCTGTGCCTCTACTCTACTGCTCTGTGCCTCTACTCTACTGCTCTGTGCCTCTACTCTACTGCTCTATGCCTCTACTCTACTGCTCTGTGCCTCTACTCTACTGCTCTGTGCCTCTACTCTACTGCTCTGTGCCTCTACTCTAGTGCTCTGTGCCTCTACTCTAGTGCTCTGTGCCTCTACTCTAGTGCTCTGTGCCACTACTCTATTGATTCTACTGCTCTGTGCCTCTACTCTACTGCCCTGTGCCTCTACTCTGCTGCTCTGTGCCTCTACTCTACTGCTCTGTGCCTCTACTCTACTGCTCTGTGCCTCTACTCTACTGCTCTGTGCCTCTACTCTACTGCCCTGTGCCTCTACTCTGCTGCTCTGTGCCTCTACTCTACTGCTCTGTGCCTCTACTCTACTGCTCTGTGCCTCTACTCTCCTGCTCTGTGCCTCTACTCTACTGCTCTGTGCCTCTACTCTACTGCCCTGTGCCTCTACTCTACTGCTCTGTGCCTCTACTCTACTGCTCTGTGCCTCTACTCTACTGCTCTGTGCCTCTACTCTACTGCTCTGTGCCTCTACTCTACTGCTATGTGCCTCTACTCTACTGCTCTGTGCCTCTACTCTACTGCTCTGTGCCTCTACTCTAGTGCTCTGTGCCTCTACTCTAGTGCTCTGTACCTCTACTCTAGTGCTCTGTGCCACTACTCTACTGATTCTACTGCTCTGTGCCTCTACTCTACTGCCCTGTGCCTCTACTCTGCTGCTCTGTGCCTCTACTCTACTGCTCTGTGCCTCTACTCTACTGCTCTGTGCCTCTACTCTACTGCTCTGTGCCACTACTCTACTGCTCTGTGCCACTACTCTACTGCTCTGTGCCTCTACTCTAGTGCTCTGTGCCTCTACTCTAGTGCTCTGTGCCTCTACTCTAGTGCTCTGTGCCACTACTCTACTGATTCTACTGCCCTGTGCCTCTACTCTGCTGCTCTGTGCCTCTACTCTACTGCTCTGTGCCTCTACTCTACTGCTCTGTGCCTCTACTCTGCTGCTCTGTGCCTCTACTCTACTGCTCTGTGCCTCTACTCTACTGCTCTGTGCCACTACTCTACTGCTCTGTGCCACTACTCTACTGCTCGGTGCCTCTACTCTAGTGCTCTGTGCCTCTACTCTAGTGCTCTGTGCCTCTACTCTAGTGCTCTGTGCCACTACTCTACTGATTCTACTGCTCTGTGCTTCTACTCTACTGCCCTGTGCCTCTACTCTGCTGCTCTGTGCCTCTACTCTACTGCTCTGTGCCTCTACTCTACTGCTCTGTGCCTCTACTCTACTGCTCTGTGCCTCTACTCTACTGCTCTATGTGCCTCTGACTCTACTGCTCTGTGCCTCTACTCTACTGCTCTGTGCCTCTACTCTAGTGCTCTGTGCCTCTACTCTAGTGCTCTGTGCCTCTACTCTACTGCTCTGTGCCTCTACTCTGCTGCTCTGTGCCTCTACTCTACTGCTCTGTGCCTCTACTCTACTGCTCTGTGCCTCTACTGCTCTGTACCTCTACTCTACTGCTCTGTACCTCTACTGCTCTGTGCCTCTACTCTACTGCTTTGTGCCTCTACTCTACTGCTCTGTGCCTCTACTCTACTGCTCTGTGCCTCTACTCTACTGCTCTGTGTCTACTCTACTGCTCTGTACCTCTACTGCTCTGTGCCTCTACTCTACTGCTCTGTGCCTCTACTCTACTGCTCTGTGCCTCTACTCTACTGCTCTGTGCCTCTACTCTACTGCTCTGTGCCTCTACTCTACTGACTCTACTGCTCTGTGCCTCTACTCTACTGACTCTACTGCTCTGTGCCTCTACTCTACTGCTCTGTGCCACTACTCTACTGACTCTACTGCTCTGTACCTCTACTATACTGCTCTGTGCCTCTAGTCTACTGCTCTGTGCCTCTACTCTACTGACTCTACTGCTCTGTGCCTCTACTCTACTGCTCTGTGCCTCTACTCTACTGCTCTGTGCCTCTACTCTACTGCTCTGTGCCTCTACTCTACTGCTCTGTCTCTCTACTCTACTGCTCTGTGTCTCTTCTCTACTGCTCTGTGTCTCTACTGCTCTGTGCCTCTACTCTACTGCTCTGTGCCTCTACTCTGCTGCTCTGTGTTTCTACTCTACTGCTCTGTGCCTCTACTCTACTGCTCTGTGCCTCTACTGCTCTGTGCCTCTACTCTACTGACTCTACTGCTCTGTGCCTCTACTCTACTGCTCTGTGCTACTCTAGTGACTCTACTGCTCTGTGCCTCTACTCTACTGCTCGGTGCCTCTACTCTAGTGCTCTGTGCCTCTACTCTAGTGCTCTGTGCCACTACTCTACTGATTCTACTGCTCTGTGCTTCTACTCTACTGCCCTGTGCCTCTACTCTGCTGCTCTGTGCCTCTACTCTACTGCTCTGTGCCTCTACTCTACTGCTCTGTGCCTCTACTCTACTGCTCTGTGCCTCTACTCTACTGCCCTGTGCCTCTACTCTGCTGCTCTGTGCCTCTACTCTACTGCTCTGTGCCTCTACTCTACTGCTCTGTGCCTCTACTCTGCTGCTCTGTGCCTCTACTCTACTGCTCTGTGCCTCTACTCTACTGCCCTGTGCCTCTACTCTACTGCTCTGTGCCTCTACTCTACTGCTCTGTGCCTCTACTCTACTGCTCTGTGCCTCTACTCTACTGCTCTATGCCTCTACTCTACTGCTCTGTGCCTCTACTCTACTGCTCTGTGCCTCTACTCTACTGCTCTGTGCCTCTACTCTAGTGCTCTGTGCCTCTACTCTAGTGCTCTGTGCCTCTACTCTAGTGCTCTGTGCCACTACTCTATTGATTCTACTGCTCTGTGCCTCTACTCTACTGCCCTGTGCCTCTACTCTGCTGCTCTGTGCCTCTACTCTACTGCTCTGTGCCTCTACTCTACTGCTCTGTGCCTCTACTCTACTGCTCTGTGCCTCTACTCTACTGCCCTGTGCCTCTACTCTGCTGCTCTGTGCCTCTACTCTACTGCTCTGTGCCTCTACTCTACTGCTCTGTGCCTCTACTCTCCTGCTCTGTGCCTCTACTCTACTGCTCTGTGCCTCTACTCTACTGCCCTGTGCCTCTACTCTACTGCTCTGTGCCTCTACTCTACTGCTCTGTGCCTCTACTCTACTGCTCTGTGCCTCTACTCTACTGCTCTGTGCCTCTACTCTACTGCTATGTGCCTCTACTCTACTGCTCTGTGCCTCTACTCTACTGCTCTGTGCCTCTACTCTAGTGCTCTGTGCCTCTACTCTAGTGCTCTGTGCCTCTACTCTAGTGCTCTGTGCCACTACTCTACTGATTCTACTGCTCTGTGCCTCTACTCTACTGCCCTGTGCCTCTACTCTGCTGCTCTGTGCCTCTACTCTACTGCTCTGTGCCTCTACTCTACTGCTCTGTGCCTCTACTCTACTGCTCTGTGCCACTACTCTACTGCTCTGTGCCACTACTCTACTGCTCGGTGCCTCTACTCTAGTGCTCTGTGCCTCTACTCTAGTGCTCTGTGCCTCTACTCTAGTGCTCTGTGCCACTACTCTACTGATTCTACTGCCCTGTGCCTCTACTCTGCTGCTCTGTGCCTCTACTCTACTGCTCTGTGCCTCTACTCTACTGCTCTGTGCCTCTACTCTGCTGCTCTGTGCCTCTACTCTACTGCTCTGTGCCTCTACTCTACTGCTCTGTGCCACTACTCTACTGCTCTGTGCCACTACTCTACTGCTCGGTGCCTCTACTCTAGTGCTCTGTGCCTCTACTCTAGTGCTCTGTGCCTCTACTCTAGTGCTCTGTGCCACTACTCTACTGATTCTACTGCTCTGTGCTTCTACTCTACTGCCCTGTGCCTCTACTCTGCTGCTCTGTGCCTCTACTCTACTGCTCTGTGCCTCTACTCTACTGCTCTGTGCCTCTACTCTACTGCTCTGTGCCTCTACTCTACTGCTCTGTGCCTCTACTCTACTGCTCTGTGCCTCTACTCTACTGCTCTGTGCCTCTACTCTAGTGCTCTGTGCCTCTACTCTAGTGCTCTGTGCCTCTACTCTACTGCCCTGTGCCTCTACTCTGCTGCTCTGTGCCTCTACTCTACTGCTCTGTGCCTCTACTCTACTGCTCTGTGCCTCTACTGCTCTGTACCTCTACTCTACTGCTCTGTACCTCTACTGCTCTGTGCCTCTACTCTACTGCTTTTTGCCTCTACTCTACTGCTCTGTGCCTCTACTCTACTGCTCTGTGCCTCTACTCTACTGCTCTGTGTCTACTCTACTGCTCTGTACCTCTACTGCTCTGTGCCTCTACTCTACTGCTCTGTGCCTCTACTCTACTGCTCTGTGCCTCTACTCTACTGCTCTGTGCCTCTACTCTACTGCTCTGTGCCTCTACTCTACTGACTCTACTGCTCTGTACCTCTACTCTACTGACTCTACTGCTCTGTGCCTCTACTCTACTGCTCTGTGCCACTACTCTACTGACTCTACTGCTCTGTACCTCTACTATACTGCTCTGTGCCTCTAGTCTACTGCTCTGTGCCTCTACTCTACTGACTCTACTGCTCTGTGCCTCTACTCTACTGCTCTGTGCCTCTACTCTACTGCTCTGTGCCTCTACTCTACTGCTCTGTGCCTCTACTCTACTGCTCTGTGTCTCTACTCTACTGCTCTGTACCTCTACTGCTCTGTGCCTCTACTCTACTGCTCTGTGCCTCTACTTTACTGCTCTGTGCCTCTACTCTACTGCTCTGTGTCTCTACTCTACTGACTCTACTGCTCTGTGCCTCTACTCTACTGCTCTGTGCCTCTACTCTACTGCTCTGTGCCTCTACTCTACTGCTCTGTGCCTCTACTCTACTGCTCTGTGCCTCTACTCTACTGCTCTGTGTCTCTACTCTACTACTCTGTGTCTCTACTCTACTGACTCTACTGCTCTGTGCCTCTACTCTACTGCTCTGTGCCTCTACTCTACTGACTCTACTGCTCTGTGCCTCTACTCTATTGCTCTGTGCCTCTACTCTAGTGACTCTACTGCTCTGTGCCTCTACTCTACTGCTCTGTGCCTCTACTCTACTGACTCTACTGCTCTGTACCTCTACTCTACTGACTCTACTGCTCTGTGCCTCTACTCTACTGCTCTGTGCCACTACTCTACTGACTCTACTGCTCTGTGCCTCTACTCTACTGCTCTGTGCCTCTACTCTACTGCTCTGTGCCTCTACTGCTCTGTGCCTCTACTCTACTGCTCTGTGCCTCTACTCTACTGCTCTGTGTCTCTACTCTACTGCTCTGTGTCTCTACTCTACTGCTCTGTGTCTCTACTGCTCTGTGCCTCTACTCTACTGCTCTGTGCCTCTACTCTGCTGCTCTGTGTTTCTACTCTACTGCTCTGTGCCTCTACTCTACTGCTCTGTGCCTCTACTGCTCTGTTTCTCTACTCTACTGACTCTACTGCTCTGTGCCTCTACTCTACTCCTCTGTGCCTCTACTCTACTGCTCTGTGCCTCTACTCTACTGCTCTGTGCCTCTACTCTACTGCTCTGTGCCTCTACTCTACTGCTCTGTGCCTCTACTCTACTGCTCTGTGTCTCTACTCTACTGCTCTGTACCTCTACTGCTCTGTGCCTCTACTCTACTGCTCTGTGCCTCTACTTTACTGCTCTGTGCCTCTACTCTACTGCTCTGTGTCTCTACTCTACTGACTCTACTGCTCTGTGCCTCTACTCTACTGCTCTGTGCCTCTACTCTACTGCTCTGTGCCTCTACTCTACTGCTCTGTGCCTCTACTCTACTGCTCTGTGCCTCTACTCTACTGCTCTGTGTCTCTACTCTACTGCTCTGTGTCTCTACTCTACTGACTCTACTGCTCTGTGCCTCTACTCTACTGCTCTGTGCCTCTACTCTACTGACTCTACTGCTCTGTGCCTCTACTCTATTGCTCTGTGCCTCTACTCTAGTGACTCTACTGCTCTGTGCCTCTACTCTACTGCTCTGTGCCTCTACTCTGCTGCTCTGTGCCTCTACTCTACTGCTCTGTGCCTCTACTCTACTGCCCTGTGCCTCTACTCTACTGCTCTGTGCCTCTACTCTACTGCTCTGTGCCTCTACTCTACTGCTCTGTGCCTCTACTCTACTGCTCTGTGCCTCTACTCTACTGCTCTGTGCCTCTACTCTACTGCTCTGTGCCTCTACTCTACTGCTCTGTGCCTCTACTCTACTGCTCTGTGCCTCTACTCTACTGCCCTGTGCCTCTACTCTGCTGCTCTGTGCCTCTACTCTACTGCTCTGTGCCTCTACTCTACTGCTTTGTGCCTCTACTCTGCTGCTCTGTGCCTCTACTCTACTGCTCTGTGCCTCTACTCTACTGCTCTGTGCCACTACTCTACTGCTCTGTGCCACTACTCTACTGCTCGGTGCCTCTACTCTAGTGCTCTGTGCCTCTACTCTAGTGCTCTGTGCCTCTACTCTAGTGCTCTGTGCCACTACTCTACTGATTCTACTGCTCTGTGCTTCTACTCTACTGCCCTGTGCCTCTACTCTGCTGCTCTGTGCCTCTACTCTACTGCTCTGTGCCTCTACTCTACTGCTCTGTGTCTCTACTCTACTGCTCTGTGCCTCTACTCTACTGCCCTGTGCCTCTACTCTGCTGCTCTGTGCCTCTACTCTACTGCTCTGTGCCTCTACTCTACTGCTCTGTGCCTCTACTCTGCTGCTCTGTGCCTCTACTCTACTGCTCTGTGCCTCTACTCTGCTGCTCTGTGCCTCTACTCTACTGCTCTGTGCCTCTACTCTACTGCTCTGTGCCACTACTCTACTGCTCTGTGCCACTACTCTACTGCTCGGTGCCTCTACTCTAGTGCTCTGTGCCTCTACTCTAGTGCTCTGTGCCTCTACTCTAGTGCTCTGTGCCACTACTCTACTGATTCTACTGCTCTGTGCTTCTACTCTACTGCCCTGTGCCTCTACTCTGCTGCTCTGTGCCTCTACTCTACTGCTCTGTGCCTCTACTCTACTGCTCTGTGCCTCTACTCTACTGCTCTGTGCCTCTACTCTACTGCCCTGTGCCTCTACTCTGCTGCTCTGTGCCTCTACTCTACTGCTCTGTGCCTCTACTCTACTGCTCTGTGCCTCTACTCTGCTGCTCTGTGCCTCTACTCTACTGCTCTGTGCCTCTACTCTACTGCTCTGTGCCTCTACTCTACTGCTCTGTGCCTCTACTCTACTGCTCTGTGCCTCTAATCTACTGCTCTGTGCCTCTACTCTACTGCTCTGTGCCTCTACTCTACTGCTCTGTGCCTCTACTCTACTGCTCTGTGCCTCTACTCTACTGCTCTGTGCCTCTACTCTAGTGCTCTGTGCCTCTACTCTAGTGCTCTGTGCCTCTACTCTAGTGCTCTGTGCCACTACTCTATTGATTCTACTGCTCTGTGCCTCTACTCTACTGCCCTGTGCCTCTACTCTGCTGCTCTGTGCCTCTACTCTACTGCTCTGTGCCTCTACTCTACTGCTCTGTGCCTCTACTCTACTGCTCTGTGCCTCTACTCTACTGCCCTGTGCCTCTACTCTGCTGCTCTGTGCCTCTACTCTACTGCTCTGTGCCTCTACTCTACTGCTTTGTGCCTCTACTCTGCTGCTCTGTGCCTCTACTCTACTGCTCTGTGCCTCAACTCTACTGCCCTGTGCCTCTACTCTACTGCTCTGTGCCTCTACTCTACTGCTCTGTGCCTCTACTCTACTGCTCTGTGCCTCTACTCTACTGCTCTGTGCCTCTACTCTACTGCCCTGTGTCTCTACTCTGCTGCTCTGTGCCTCTACTCTACTGCTCTGTGCCTCTACTCTACTGCTCTGTGCCTCTACTCTACTGCTCTGTGCCTCTACTCTACTGCTCTGTGTCTCTACTCTACTGCTCTGTGCCTCTACTCTACTGCTCTGTGCCTCTACTCTACTGCTCTGTGCCTCTACTCTACTGCTCTGTGCCTCTACTCTACTGCTCTGTGCCTCTACTTTACTGCTCTGTGCCTCTACTCTAGTGCTCTGTGTCTCTACTCTACTGCTCTGTGCCTCTACTCTACTGCCCTGTGTCTCTACTCTGCTGCTCTGTGCCTCTACTCTACTGCTCTGTGCCTCTACTCTACTGCTCTGTGCCTCTACTCTACTGCTCTGTGCCTCTACTCTACTGCTCTGTGCCTCTACTCTACTGCTCTGTGTCTCTACTCTACTGCTCTGTGCCTCTACTCTACTGCTCTGTGCCTCTACTCTACTGCTCTGTGCCTCTACTCTACTGCTCTGTGCCTCTACTCTACTGCTCTGTGCCTCTACTCTACTGCTCTGTGCCTCTACTCTAGTGCTCTGTGCCTCTACTCTAGTGCTCTGTGCCTCTACTCTAGTGCTCTGTGCCACTACTCTACTGATTCTACTGCTCTGTGCTTCTACTCTACTGCCCTGTGCCTCTACTCTGCTGCTCTGTGCCTCTACTCTACTGCTCTGTGCCTCTACTCTACTGCTCTGTGCCTCTACTCTACTGCCCTGTGCCTCTACTCTGCTGCTCTGTGCCTCTACTCTACTGCTCTGTGCCTCTACTCTACTGCTCTGTGCCTCTACTCTGCTGCTCTGTGCCTCTACTCTACTGCTCTGTGCCTCTACTCTACTGCCCTGTGCCTCTACTCTACTGCTCTGTGCCTCTACTCTACTGCTCTGTGCCTCTAATCTACTGCTCTGTGCCTCTACTCTACTGCTCTGTGCCTCTACTCTACTGCTCTGTGCCTCTACTCTACTGCTCTGTGCCTCTACTCTACTGCTCTGTGCCTCTACTCTAGTGCTCTGTGCCTCTACTCTAGTGCTCTGTGCCTCTACTCTACTGCTCTGTGCCACTACTCTATTGATTCTACTGCTCTGTGCCTCTACTCTACTGCCCTGTGCCTCTACTCTGCTGCTCTGTGCCTCTACTCTACTGCTCTGTGCCTCTACTCTACTGCTCTGTGCCTCTACTCTACTGCTCTGTGCCTCTACTCTACTGCCCTGTGCCTCTACTCTGCTGCTCTGTGCCTCTACTCTACTGCTCTGTGCCTCTACTCTACTGCTTTGTGCCTCTACTCTGCTGCTCTGTGCCTCTACTCTACTGCTCTGTGCCTCAACTCTACTGCCCTGTGCCTCTACTCTACTGCTCTGTGCCTCTACTCTACTGCTCTGTGCCTCTACTCTACTGCTCTGTGCCTCTACTCTACTGCTCTGTGCCTCTACTCTACTGCTCTGTGGCTCTACTCTACTGCTCTGTGCCTCTACTCTACTGCTCTGTGCCTCTACTCTACTGCTCTGTGTCTCTACTCTACTGCTCTGTGCCTCTACTCTACTGCCCTGTGTCTCTACTCTGCTGCTCTGTGCCTCTACTCTACTGCTCTGTGCCTCTACTCTACTGCTCTGTGCCTCTACTCTACTGCTCTGTGCCTCTACTCTACTGCTCTGTGTCTCTACTCTACTGCTCTGTGCCTCTACTCTACTGCTCTGTGCCTCTACTCTACTGCTCTGTGCCTCTACTCTACTGCTCTGTGCCTCTACTCTACTGCTCTGTGCCTCTACTTTACTGCTCTGTGCCTCTACTCTAGTGCTCTGTGTCTCTACTCTACTGCTCTGTGCCTCTACTCTACTGCCCTGTGTCTCTACTCTGCTGCTCTGTGCCTCTACTCTACTGCTCTGTGCCTCTACTCTACTGCTCTGTGCCTCTACTCTACTGCTCTGTGCCTCTACTCTACTGCTCTGTGCCTCTACTCTACTGCTCTGTGTCTCTACTCTACTGCTCTGTGCCTCTACTCTACTGCTCTGTGCCTCTACTCTACTTCTCTGTGCCTCTACTCTACTGCTCTGTGCCTCTACTCTACTGCTCTGTGCCTCTACTCTACTGCTCTGTGCCTCTACTCTAGTGCTCTGTGCCTCTACTCTAGTGCTCTGTGCCTCTACTCTACTGCTCTGTGCATCTACGCAAATGTGATGATATGCTTTAGTATACAGGTTTTTTATGCGTTCCACTACCTCAGAACTCACCAGGTCATCCCACTCTTGCGCTCACGTTTTGTTCCGGCTCCTCCCAATTTACACATTAAGCACTCGGTAATCCTTTATTTTAATGGTAAGTCTCTATTTATAAACTGTGTAAATCAAGATGTAGCCGAGACCCATTCACAATACAGGTGAATGCATATTCAATAGGAGTGTGTGCATACATTGAGTTATTGAGATTGTTTTGGCTGATTTCACGTGGCTACAGATGAAAAACAATCTGTTATCCTTCCATTTGGGACTTATTTTGTTTGACTGATTAACATTTGCAAAGAAGCAATCTCTTATTTTTTAAAGTTGACTCTTTAACACCCATGATGTCCTTCACACACAAAGTCTGTTCGAGACCCGAGCAAAGATGATCTCTTGACTGGGGAGACGTGAGTCGGGGGAGATGAAGTGAATGAATAACGTTTTTCGTGTCAATCAGCAATATTTTTTTGCGTTACGGTTTGCATCAATTCAAATAAGCTACTGGGGTAGTGAATTGATGGTGGCACAGAGCAGCAGAGTAGAGATACAGAGCATTAGAGTAGAGACACAGAGCAGTAGAGTAGAGATACAGAGCAGTAGAATAGAGACACAGGGCAGTAGAGTAGAGACACAGAGCAGTAGAGTAGAGGCACAGAGCAGTAGAGTAGAGACACAGAGCAGTAGAGTAGAGACACAGAACAGTAGAGTAGAGACACAGAGCAGTAGAGTAGAGACACAGGGCAGTAGAGTAGAGACACAGAGCAGTAGAGTAGAGATACAGAGCAGTAGAGTAGACACAGAGCAGCAGAGTAGAGACACAGAGCAGCAGAGTAGAGACACAGAGCAGTAGAGTAGAGACACAGAGCAGTAGAGTAGAGACACAGAGCAGTAGAGTAGAGACACAGAGCAGTAGAGTAGAGACACAGAGCAGTAGAGTAGACACACAGAGCAGCAGAGTAGAGATACAGAGCAGTAGAGTAGAGACACAGAGCAGCAGAGTAGAGACACAGAGCAGCAGAGTAGAGGCACAGAGCAGTAGAGTAGAGGCACAGAGCAGTAGAGTAGAGACACAGAGCAGTAGAGTAGAAACACAGAGCAGTAGAGGTACAGAGCAGTAGAGTAGAGACACAGAGCAGTAGAGATACAGAGCAGTAGAGTAGAGACACAGAGCAGTAGAGTAGAGACGCAGAGCAGTAGAGTAGAGACACAGAGCAGTAGAGGTACAGAGCAGTAGAGTAGAGACACAGAGCAGTAGAGTAGAGGCACAGAGCAGTAGAGTAGAGACACAGAGCAGTAGAGTAGAGACACAGAGCAGTAGAGTAGAGGCACATAGCAGTAGAGTAGAGACACAGAGCAGTAGAGTAGAGACACAGAGCAGTAGAGGTACAGAGCAGTAGAGTAGAGACACAGAGCAGTAGAGATACAGAGCAGTAGAGTAGAGACACAGAGCAGTAGAGTAGAGACACAGAGCAGTAGAGTAGAGGCACAGAGCAGTAGAGTAGAGACACAGAGCAGTAGAGTAGTGGCACAGAGCAGCAGAGTAGAGACACAGAGCAGCAGAGTAGAGGCACAGAGCAGTAGAGTAGAGACACAGAGCAGTAGAGTAGAGGCACAGAGCAGCAGAGTAGAGGCACAGAGCAGCAGAGTAGAGGCACAGAGCAGTAGAGGCAGTAGAGTAGAGGCACAGAGCAGTAGAGTAGAGGTACCGAGCAGTAGAGTAGAGGCACAGAGCAGTAGAGTAGAGGCACAGAGCAGTAGAGTAGAGACACAGAGCAGTAGAGTAGAGGCACAGAGCAGTAGAGTCAGTAGAGTAGTGGCACAGAGCAGTAGAGTCAGTAGAGTAGTGGCACAGAGCAGTAGAGTCAGTAGAGTAGTGGCACATAGCAGTAGAGTCAGTAGAGTAGTGGCACAGAGCAGTAGAGTCAGTAGAGTAGAGGTACAGAGCAGTAGAATAGAGGCACAGAGCAGTAGAGTAGAGACACAGAGCAGTAGAGTAGAGGCACAGAGCAGTAGAGTCAGTAGAGTAGTGGCACAGAGCAGTAGAGTAGAGACAGTGAATTCATGGTGTAAAATAGCAAGGACATTAGCCTACAAGCTGGAAGCTACCAGTATCTTCTTACATTTTAGGCTAGTGTTATAACCTGTACTGGACTTTGTTTTGGGAACACTAATTAGCAGATGCAACATTTCTACAGCCATGTTACATTATTCAAGTGTGTGTTAACTTCTGTGCAGCCCAGACTCCCAGGTATTTTTTTTATTTTTTATTGTTTGCTGGTTCCTCGTGGCAGGCTTGAGCTAGCAATGAGGAAGTGGAGCAGACAGGCGTGGAGCAGACAGGCATGGAGCAGACAGGCGTGAAGCAGACAGATATGAAGCAGACAGATGTGAAGCAGACAGGCATGGAGCAGACAGGCATGGTGCACTCGCGCTATCAGGACATCGGCTGCGCTGATAGACAGACTTGGTCCTCTCTGAATTAGTGGACAACGTGAGACACACACATTCTAGTGCAGAACCGTTTTTCTTGTTCTAGTATCGAAAAAACGGGTGTAACGTGCAACACTAGTATGTTTACAGTTTGTAGTATTCCAATGAAAAAAAATGATTGATTGATTAAATGGTTCCTCTCACTTGATTTTACAGGGAAAACCCATATTTAGCTAGTATGAGGGTCAAACAGTATGTTTAGTGTTCATCTTGGTTGACTGATTACAGCTACTGTGTCTTGGCCTTGACATTCTAAAAACCTCACCTCAGCTGGATCTATTATTGATGTGTTTAACTGAGCAAGTTGAAGAGACTCAACTGCTGGGTGCCACCCTAGATAGAAAGCTACCATGGTCAAAACATATAAGCTCTATGGTTACTAAACTGGGAAAAGGTCTGTCCGTGAGAAGGCGTTGTTTTACTTTCTTGATATCCCAGTCAACCAGACAGGTCCTACAGGCCCTAGTTTTGTCCACCTGGACTACTGTCCCGTTGTGTGGTCAGGTGTGGCAAAGAAGGACATAGACACACTGCAGTTGGTCCAAAACAGAGCAGCACGTTTTGCACTTAAATGTACACAGAGGGCAAATGTCAGTAACATGCATGTCAGTCTCTCCTGGCTCAAAGTGGGAGGGGAGATTGATTGCGTCACTATAGGTCTTTGTGTGAGATGTTGATGTGTCAAAGGTAACGACTGTTCAAGCAGTTCAGACACTCATCGGCATCACACAAGACATGTAACCACTGGTCTCTTCACAGTCCCCAGGTCCACAACAGAGGCTGGGAAACTCACAGCATTAAATGGAACCATGACTAAATGGAACTCTTTGCCACCCCTGGTAAATCAAGACAGCAATAAAACCAGATAAAAGAGCACCTTATGACATTTTATGTATTTTATGTTTGGTATTGTGTAGGGCTGAGCAGTATACCTGTATTTTACAATATACCGGTATTGATGCACGGACTGGATAGAGTTTTTCTATAACGGTGTTTGAATGTTTGGTTTCTTGAATGTGATACATCGTGTACAACGTCCATTTTTATAGTTTACTTTGCTACTTGTGTCCTCTCTTTCCGCTCTCGCTTATCTCTGTCTCCATGCGACTTTCTACACAAACCTTGCAGCGCCCGTTGTTACTCAAGGAGTGCATTTGTTGTTCCTCGACCCCGAGACTCTTGCGTTCATTCTGCATGGTCATACAGCACATGGAACACAGTTGAGGACAACGATGCTCTCTTTGCTTGTTAATATAGATCCACAAGCGTTCTAGAATTTCACTATTAGTAGTTTGTGTTTCTTACATCTGCAAACACCTAGATTGTCTTTGCTTAGCAAGTTGGGCCTAAATCGTGTTACCGCTAATGCTAATTGGGCCTAAATCGTGTTACCGCTAATGCTAATTGCTAGTTAGTTTGCTCTGTAACTGAGTCAGAGCAAACGTAATTAGCTTATACAGCCTGATAATACCAGTGATGTTGTAGACCTAAATCAGCATGTTGTTTGTGCAACAGTATCTTCTAAATCAAAGAGGAATACACGACGCATGAATATGTTATCTACATGAAGTAGCTAAAACATTGACTGTACGCAAAGATTATAGGGTCCCCTAGGAAACACTGATCAACACTGGTTCCTACCCTGTCACAATAACTCCTCCCTGGCATTATCATTCGTTGTCATGTCAAACAACACTGTATTCAAAGTGCCCACTATTATATTCTAACAATAGAATTAGAATAGTCATTCTATTTCCATGATTCGGACAGTTCACCCAAGTGTTTTGCTCTAAATTGCAAGTCAAATCACAATTGCAACATTTAGTTAAAAATAAGGCCTAGATTGTTTGGCTTATATGGTGCATCCATGGAAGTGTGGAAATGATCTCAAACAAGTGCAGGAAGTGCAGAAATTGGAGGGTTGCCCCATTGAAATCACTTAGAATGTATGTGTTGCCACCGTAGGGTCACGCACTACTCCTAAAGCACATGTAGCACTTTTATTATTAAAAAACATTCAATACTGTCATACCATCCAATTAGTTTTAAATCCCGTGATATGACATTTTGCCATATCGACCAGCCCTAGTATTATGTATGGGATACATGGTTAGGATACAACTTTAATATGTGGTTGTCTAGCATGGCTATCTCCAGATGAATGCTCTCGTTGTGGGTTGCTCTGGATGGGAGCGCTTGCTGATGAATGCTCTCGTTGTGGGTTGCTCTGGATGGGAGCGCTTGCTGATGAATGCTCTCGTTGTGGGTTGCTCTGGATGGGAGCGCTTGCTGATGAATGCTCTCGTTGTGGGTTGCTCTGGATGGGAGCGCTTGCTGATGAATGCTCTCGTTGTGGGTTGCTCTGGATGGGAGCGCTTGCTGATGAATGCTCTCGTTGTGGGTTGCTCTGGATGGGAGCGCTTGCTGATGAATGCTCTCATTGTGGGTTGCTCTGGATGGGAGCGCTTGCTGATGAATGCTCTCGTTGTGGGTTGCTCTGGATGGGAGCGCTTGCTGATGAATGCTCTCGTTGTGGGTTGCTCTGGATGGGAGCGCTTGCTGATGAATGCTCTCGTTGTGGGTTGCTCTGGATGGGAGCGCTTGCTGATGAATGCTCTCGTTGTGGGTTGCTCTGGATGGGAGCGCTTGCTGATGAATGCTCTCGTTGTGGGTTGCTCTGGATGGGAGCGCTTGCTGATGAATGCTCTCATTGTGGGTTGCTCTGGATGGGAGCGCTTGCTGATGAATGCTCTCGTTGTGGGTTGCTCTGGATGGGAGCGCTTGCTGATGAATGCTCTCGTTGTGGGTTGCTCTGGATGGGAGCGCTTGCTGATGAATGCTCTCGTTGTGGGTTGCTCTGGATGGGAGCGCTTGCTGATGAATGCTCTCGTTGTGGGTTGCTCTGGATGGGAGCGCTTGCTGATGAATGCTCTCGTTGTGGGTTGCTCTGGATGGGAGCGCTTGCTGATGAATGCTCTCGTTGTGGGTTGCTCTGGATGGGAGCGCTTGCTGATGAATGCTCTCGTTGTGGGTTGCTCTGGATGGGAGCGCTTGCTGATGAATGCTCTCGTTGTGGGTTGCTCTGGATGGGAGCGCTTGCTGATGAATGCTCTCGTTGTGGGTTGCTCTGGATGGGAGCGCTTGCTGATGAATGCTCTCGTTGTGGGTTGCTCTGGATGGGAGCGCTTGCTGATGAATGCTCTCGTTGTGGGTTGCTCTGGATGGGAGCGCTTGCTGATGAATGCTCTCGTTGTGGGTTGCTCTGGATGGGAGCGCTTGCTGATGAATGCTCTCGTTGTGGGTTGCTCTGGATGGGAGCGCTTGCTGATGAATGCTCTCGTTGTGGGTTGCTCTGGATGGGAGCGCTTGCTGATGAATGCTCTCGTTGTGGGTTGCTCTGGATGGGAGCGCTTGCTGATGAATGCTCTCGTTGTGGGTTGCTCTGGATGGGAGCGCTTGCTGATGAATGCTCTCGTTGTGGGTTGCTCTGGATGGGAGCGCTTGCTGATGAATGCTCTCGTTGTGGGTTGCTCTGGATGGGAGCGCTTACTGAGTGGCTAAATTGTAATGTCCATTTATTTTGATGTATTTTATTTCTGTTGTTTCCTGTTTGGACACCAGGAAGAGTTGCGGCTGCCCGGCAGCAGCTAATTGAGGATCCTAATAAATACAAAAAAAATCCCCTACTAGAAAGTTCCCCCAATGTATTTCCACGAAGATCCACCTAGACTGAGGGCCATTCTAATGACCTTCGACCCGTTCAGCAGATAATCTAAACCACATGTCTAACCTAATTGTCCTTAGTCAGACACAGACCAGAAGAAGGAAGTAGCCGTGACTCACTTGTGGGTCTCAGACCACCATTTATCAAACACTGCCCTTAGTTTCCCTCTTATTGTGACCAAGAGGATTTATCACTCACTATGCCATCCCCAAGGGAATATTAACTGAATATCAGCTACTGGAAGAACCTCCCTCTTACAGTGTTAAACTCATTACCACTACTCTGGAGAGACATCAGCTATGTCTTTCCAGGGTAACAGTAATACAGTAATAATAGTCATTCCTTTTGAGTAGCCTACTCTAACTCTCTGCCTCATTGTGGTGAGATGGATGGAAAGAAAATGCACTTTTCAATACTAGTTTACTGCAACTACGCAAACCGTTTATGCTCCGTTTCTAAATAAGTGACTAATCACGTTTTTCATCCCAGTTTTATTCTGGGATTGGTTTTCCACATGAGCACCATTCTCGGCACTAAGATGTGAACAGCCTCATAATGTGAAGGATTCATGGTCGAATTTGGAATTGTTTACTAAACCGTTTCTTGGAGCTTCATGGGTAGGGCCAGGAGTGATTCCCTGACCACGTGACCGGACCAAGTAAAACTCTGGGCCCATGTTGGAGGTTTATAGAGAGTCCTCGGGCTACGGGGTTAAGAGTTTTTCCTGGTCAAGAAAACACGATTTCCCTGTACAGAATCGTATAGATCTGATTCCCTGATAAACATTACTTAGCATTAAAATGGACCATCTCCATTCTATCTCACATTCTTCTTCTTATCATGTTGTTTTCTTGTCCTTTATACTAAAGGGTTACCGCATTGTGGACTTTGAGGAGTTGCCAGTAAATCTGGCGTCGTGGGAGAAAACATCCGTTTGGGGACCTGTGAGAAATAAATAAACCACAGAGAGATCAGCTGCCAAGACTGTGATTTCTGAGATTTCAAAATAAAGGCTTACTCGTGAAAAACATCCAACGTTAGACCAATTCACTGAGACACAGCGGACCAATTGGATTGGATTTGATTTGGATTTATTTTAAGAAAAACCCAAATCTGTGTTGGAACATTGACTTAGATTTTATTTGATGAAATGGTTTCAAATCCACAGACAGACAGACAGACAGATCCTTAAACATCCTGTGTTATGCACGTATTCTTTTACCAAGTACAGATGGAATGTCTACCAATGGCATGCCCATCTTTTTGTGAGAAATTACACTGGTCACTCATAACATTTATAAAGTGAATATAGATAGCGATCACTTGAGATTAGGGACTTCAAAAATACTTTTTTCTAATGATTAGTAAACGGTTTATAAATGTGGGAGTAATGATTAATAAAAGGTGAACACACAATCTATAAAAGCCTTATAAAGGTTTTATAACGGTCCTTTATACTAAAGTGTTACAGCATTGTGGACTTTGAGGAGTTGCCAGTAAATCTGAAGCAGGTACATGGAACAAAACAGTAACAAGCCCATTACAGTAAGGGCTTTGATCGGTACAAATCAGACACACTGGACATGTTTAAGACATAGCTGGCTTACAAGTGGTGCTTCATGATTTCACCCTTCCCTTTCAGAAAAAAAATGATGTATTTGATGTGGGAAGAGCTGTTCAAAACACAGACCCATCATGGTAACCAGGTTACTAGGGGAACCAAGCCGATTGTAAGAAAAGTCTGTGTTTTGCTATAAACAATCCCTATCAAAAGGGAAAATCTATGTTTAATGTTTGCCTCATTACTGAATATGTACCGCTGGTTGCCTCTGCTCTGGCGTCTGATTGTAATTATGTTTCACATTACTCACAGTATGACATTTACATTTGGAGGGTGATTGCTCTTCCCCCCCCCCTCCCCCCCCCTTAAATTGACTTCCTGGTTCCTGGAATGAGCATAGGTTCCAGAAGGTAGTCAGGTCCTGGTAATGTGTTGGAATATCCTTGAAAAACTTGTACAAAATAATACTCATAATATACTTCAAATAATCATATGAAAGATAATTTACTCAAATTGTTAAATTACAGCCCCAGAGGTTTGCAATGAGTTCTTATCACATTATAAATGTGTATTCAAACTCTAGAAATAGTATATTTGTCATTGAGTGTTCATGGTTTATTTTATTTGATGGATTACATTTATGCACACTCGCAGGACTCTACACACTCACACACACTGTCACTCCAACACACACACACATGTATACTTATTCTACACACCCACATACAATCATCATATACGCTGCTGCTACTCTGTTTATCATTATATCCTGATGCCTAGTCACCTTACCCCTATTCGTATCTACCTCATTGTACATATGGAATTGGAACTGACTCTGTATATAACTTCTTACTTTCTTGTGTTCTTTTATTTCCTATTCTTATTTTTGTTCTACCTTGTTTTTAGTGCTACATTGATATTGATTACTGCGTTGTTGGGGTTAGAGCATGCAATAAAGGCATTTCACTGTTCTTTCACTGTACTCACGTGACATTAAGGGTTGGCTGTAGCAGTGAAGGAAGGGTTGGCTGTAGCATTGAGGGAAGGGTTGGCTGTAGCATTGAGGGAAGGGCTGGCTGTAGCATTGAGGGAAGGGTTGGCTATAGCATTGAGGGAAGGGTTGGCTGTAGCATTGAGGGAAGGGCTGGCTGTAGCATTGAGGGAAGGGCTGGCTGTAGCATTGAGGGAAGAGTTGGCTGTAGCAGTGAGGGAAGGGTTGGCTGTAGCAGTGAGGGAAGGGTTGGCTGTAGCAGTGAGGTAAGGGTTGGCTGTAGCAGTGAGGGAAGGGTTGGCTGTAACATTGATGGAAGGGTTGGCTGTAGCAGTGAGGGAAGGGTTGGCTGTAGCAGTGAGGGAAGGGTTGGCTGTAGCAGTGAGGTAAGGGTTGGCTGTAGCAGTGAGGGAAGGGTTGGCTGTAACATTGATGGAAGGGTTGGCTGTAGCAGTGAGGGAAGGGTTGGCTGTAACATTGATGGAAGGGTTGGCTGTAGCATTGATGGAAGGGTTGGCTGTAGCAGTGAGGGAAGGGTTGGCTGTAACATTGATGGAAGGGTTGGCTGTAGCATTGATGGAAGGGTTGGCTGTAGCAGTGAGGGAAGGGTTGGCTGTAACATTGATGGAAGGGTTGGCTGTAGCATTGAAGGAGGGGTTAAATTCCGTTAAAATATATCAGGCAGTTTTTGGTTTTATGATAAGGGTGGACATGAAAATGAAATATCTTTGTGAACATGTCATAGTTAACGTGTTTGAATATAGCGTACAACACTAAATCAGAGCAAGTTATGTTTTTAAAGGATTTTGTGACATATTGCGTGGCCAGATCCCAGAGGGTGAATGACCCCCTACATGGGTTAATGTCCTTTGGGATATAACTAATGTGATGTCAACATGAGCCACACAGATGTCTCTTCTCTCTAACTCTGTGAACCTTCAGATGGACTTCCAACACACTGTGTGATTGGCTGGCCCGTCTCCTCTTCTTTAGGCCCTTGGCCAATAAGCTGTCTCTATATAGCATTACATTCGTGTAGGCGACAGCAGAACTCGAGGACAGACCTTTTCACAGAGTGATTCTACAGACAAACTAATAGTGTTTAGGCTTAGAGAATGTGTAAAGGGTTTGCAGTCTTACAGCAAACGTGTCTTGAGAGGTGAGTACAGTTCTATATGAGCATTCTGTCCAAATAGTATATATTCTGAATGAATGTTCACCTTGTAGGCTATGTAAATACATACTCCATCTCTTTCCGATACAACAGTTTAATCTTAGGGCTCTGTTTGATTGATGATTTGTTACTTCTATGTAGGTTTTTGCCTCTCTGCAGTGTGTTTGCTTTACATGGTGCTCTATCAGGGTCTTTAAAAATCATGCCAACAGTTTAACACTTAAACCCTGTTTAGTTGTTTAACTGTTCTTTTACACCTTTTTTTTAACACTTGTTCTCCTGACTCCTAATGTTTTTTCTGTAAATGTACAGTATGTGTGTTCTTTTCAAATGTTCCCTATTCACTTTTTAGAATTAAAAGAAATGTTGAGAATCTACTTACTGAGACTGATCTGAGTGATTCTGATTCAAAACGTCAGACAATAAATGAATCTTTGAGTGGATGGTATGCCAGATTGTCACATTCTCCGTCTTCTTCTAGGGCTAAACATATCAAGGTGAAGTTTGGTACCCTGCTCCAGAGGCCAGACCATGAACACACTGAGAACGTCATCCCCTTTCAGAAGAAACCTGAGAACGTAATCCCCTTTCAGAAGAAACCTGAGAATGCCATCCCTCTTCCACAGAAACTTGAGAGATGTCTGGAGACGCCTCCGAAGTATGACAGGTAATGGAAAAGCGTTCAGAATAAGTCATTGGCCGTGTCCCAAATCTGTCTTGCCTATATTTCTTACATACTGTGGACTAATTGTACTGCATACATATAAACATTAGGTTGTTATTTTACCTGATTGCTGTGGTCAGCATTTAACTGCACACTTTTGTCCACTCTAAAATAATTCCAAACAGTGCACTGTGCACCCGCCATTTCAGCCAGTCATCTCTGCCTTATGCAAAATGTCACTGTTCAAAATTTAACCACACCGCATTTTGGAGCAACATTTCTAAGTCTATTTGCTATTTTTTCATGCCTCTGAAAAACAGAAATGATAAACGGTGTGATTCATTTTTTTGCCATCTTATTTTACAATAATTGTAATTATTCTGATAAGCTCATTTTTTACCGGTGTGACGTACCCCCACTATTTATTTTGCTGGGACTCCGTACCAGCTAACTTTGACCCCTGGTCACAATGATCAAATGTAAACACAACTGGAGACACCTCCTCATATTTGGAGACAGGACGACAGCTTTACGATAGCTAGCGAAGGAGTGTAGAAAACTCTGGTAACTAATTGTAAATAACTTTAGGTGGCTAGCTAAGCATCTTTTGCCTGTCTACCCATCCACATCCCTCTGGCCAAAGGTCATGCCCGCTAACTTCTCTTCTCCACAATGATGTATGGAGCGATCGATAGAGCAGCGAAATTCAATTCAGGATGAGACGCCTGGGAAAAGTATTTTGGCTGTGGAGCAAAGCAATTCACTGACTTACAATTAGTTAGCAACCGCGCCACTCTTTGATAGCAAATGCGACCCAAAACAGCAAGGTGTTTCCAGAAATGTTTACTTTTTGATGTTCTTTGACATCTTCACTTTCCAGATTGTTATTCTGATATTGAAGCTTAAAATGTTTTTGCCAACATGATGTGTATACAGTATATATATACACAAAAGTATGTGGACACCCCTTCAAATGATTGAATTCGGCTATTTCAGCCACATTCGTTGCTGACAGGTGTATAAAATTGAGAACACAGCCATGCAATCTCCATAGACAGACATTGGCAGTAGACTTTTCAACGTGGCACTTTTATAGGGTGCCAACTTTCCAACAAGTCAATTTGTCAAATTTCTGCCCTGCTACAGCTGCCCCCGTCAACTGTAAGTGCTGTTATTGTGAAGTGGAAACGTCTAGATGCAACAATGGCTCAGTTGCAAAGTGGTAAGCCACACAAGCACACAAAAAGGCACCACAGAGTGCTAAAGAGCACAGCGCGTAACAATCGTCTGTCCTCAGTTGCAGCACTCACTATCGGGTTCCAAACTGCCTTTGGAACCAACGTCAGCACAAGAACTGTTCGTCAGGAGCCAATAGTTCTTGTTCGCTCCCAATGAACAGCTTGCCGCCCATGGACTCTGGAGCGTAGTGCCAACTGTAACATTTGGTGGAGGAGGAATAATGGTCTGGGGCTGTTTTTCATGTTTCCGGCTTGTTGGAAAGGTGGCATCCTATGACGGTGCCACGTTGAAAGTCACTCAACTCTACAGTATGGCCATTCTACGGCCAATGTTTGTCTATGGAGATTGCATGGCGGTCTCCTCGATTTTATACACCTGTCAGCAATGGGTGTGGCTGAAATAGCCAAATCCACTAATTTGAGGGGGTGTCCACATACTGCTGTATATATTTTGATGGGCAAGGGTGTTGAACACCCTAGAAACAAATATGTTTTGCCTAGAGAGTTCACTTGTTATTCTAAAAGTTCAAATGTTGATTGATATTGATAGTCATTCAGAAAAAGCACACTTTATTTTGATATACATTACTTTGTAAATTGTACACAGTCTCTTTGGGAACATCAGTCATGTAGAGTTACAACTTGAGAAGAGAGCAATTAATAATGCTATGATCAAAAAGTACTAAAAAGTATATTTTGTATTGAACCAAGCCTTATTAAAGTTTTCCTGAGTCATTTCAAAGGTGCAACACAAAATGTATTTTTCCGCCCGGTTTGAAACAAGTCAGAACGGGAACAGAGAATCTAGGAGAGAATTTTGCAGCTGGAAGAAAAGATGACAATCCTGGGAGAAAGAGATGCTAACAAGCTAGCTAGCTAGCATCTTCTCTGGTCTGTGGAAATTTGCATGAAGGAGAGAGAAACTAAATCAACTACCTTCATATGGATAGAATCAACAATGGTGTTGAATAGCACTTCACAGGCTTACGCTACACAAAACAAGTCCGAACAAGACTGCAGCACGCAAGGTCTTCGAAGACTTCGTTCTACACTTCAGCCACCCATCCGATATCATCATGAGGGAGTTTGAGAAATGAACTATTCAGAAGAATGCAACCTTCACTGAAGAACAACCTCATATAATCCACAGTCAAATCTCAGCGCATAGCTTCAATAGAACACTCTTAAAGGACACTGGAAGAAACGCAGAAACTGAACTGGAAGGATTACCTCAACATTGTTCTACATTTCAACCAGTCTTTCTCACTTGTTCCTTCTCTTAGGATGTGAACTGGACAATCAATCTGGTGTACCTAAGAGACGAAGAAGGAAATACACAGTCTCGCGTGATATGTAGAGAAACGGAAGACACATCAATGCGAGAAGCGTATGACATCATGACAATCTCATGGAGAAAATACACAAAACACAACAAATCTTAAAGAGGGAGGAAGAAGAAAACATCAGTGGGACATAAACAGCCGAAGACTCATCCCATGGATACTCAGAATGTTTAAGTGAGGCGCAGTACCGCCTGTTGATTCCAAGATGAGAGTGAGGCAAATGTCTTCCAACCTGCAGTAAGAGAGCATCTTGAAGAAGCAGAAGCTGGAGGCAAAGCCGAGGCACCAGAGTAAACTCAAGATGGAAGTCATGGAACTGAAGAGGAACCTGAACAAGACCCAGAAAGGGACCATAAGTAGGATGAAGGTCAAGCTGAAGATATAGAATGAGAGGATGATCAAGATCACCAGGAAACCAGAACAGGTGTAGCTTGTGGAACAAGCATTGTCTGTTAAAATGCAGGGGGAAGTCTTGTATTTTTCTGATAATCAAGTTTAGTCAAGAAGAACAAGTTCACCGTGAAGTTCAAGAAGAAAAATTGTTATTACTTCAAATCAAATTTGATTAGTCACATGTGCCGAATACAACCTTACAGTGAAATGCTTACTTATGAGCCCCTAACCAACAATGCAGTTTAAAACATATATGAGTAAGAATAAGTAATAAAAGTAGCAAGTAATTAAAGAGCAGCTGCTATTGTTATTTTACAAGACTATACACAGGGAGGGTACCCGGGGGAGCCGGTTAGTTGAGGTAATATGTACATGTAGGTAGAGTTAGAGTGACTATGCACAGATGATAACAACAGAGAGTAGTAGCGGTGTAAAAGGGGGGCGGGGGAGAATGAAAATAGTCTGGGTAGCCATTTGATTAGATGTTCAGGAGTCTTATGGCTGGATCCTGGATGTCAGGAAGCT
>NW_027259628.1:0-26936 GCF_045791955.1 Oncorhynchus clarkii lewisi
CTCATCATCATTGACTGCATTTAATAATATCACAATATACTATGATATTTGATGTTCAAATAGAAGAGGTTCTGCCATGGTAATAGTTCACTGTCTTCATTCCTCATGATACTGAGTCTGTGTCAGACCTGTTTGACTAGGCAGACTTTACAGTAATAAAATCACTATCAAACAGTCGACAGATATCTTGGACTCTCACATGTGTTATAGGCTGTGATTCGAAGCTAAATACATATACAGGACCAGTGAAAAGTTTGGACACACCTACTCACTCAAGGGGTTTTCTTTATTTTTACTGTTTTCTACATTGTAGATTAATAAAATTACACATATGGAATCATGTACTAACCAAAAAAGTGTTAAACAAATCAAAAAATATTTTATGTTTGAGATTCTTCAAAGTAGCCACCCTTTGCATTTTTTTGTTTATTTAACTAGGCAAGTCAGTTAAGAACACATTCTTATTTACAATGAGGGCCTACCCCGGCCAAAACCAGACAACGCTGGGCCAATTGTGCGCTGCCCTATGGGACTCCCAATCACGGCCGGATGTGATACAACCTGGATTTAAACCAGGGACTGTAGTGACACCTCTTGCACTGAAATGCAGTGCCTTAGACCGATGCGCCACTCGAGGGCCCAAGTGACAGCTTTGCAAATGCTTAGCATTCTCTCAACCAGCTTCATGAGGTAGTCACCTGGAATGCATTTCAATTAACAGGTGTGCCTTGTTAAGAGTTCATTTGTGGGATTTCTTTCCTTCTTAATACGTTTGAGCCAATCAGTTGTTTTGTGACAAGGTAGGGTTGGTATTTGTATTTAAGAAGGCAGCATCTACTCTTCCTAGGGTCCAAACACACCAAAGCACCCACATTACATATAAAACAAAATATAAAACAGTGAATTACGTTTGTACTGAATGAGCTAAAGATTTAACAGGACATCTTCTAACATGCCTACACCACCACATATCCACAACACAAAATGTTCAATACCACCATTCAACAATATATCAATATGTGTGCATATGCATGTGACTGTACCTTTGTGTGTGTCTATTCACAGTCCCCTTTGTTCCATAAGGTGTATTTTTACCTATAGTTACTGCATATATCTACTGCTTGCATCAGTTACCTGATGTGGAATAGAGTTCCATGTAGTCATGGCTCTATGTAGTGCCTGGGGACTGTGAAGAGACCTCTGGTGGCATGTCTTGTGAAGTATGCATGGGTACCCGAGACAGCTCGGCACATTCAGCTTGTCAAAACAAGTAATGATGAAGTCAATCTCTCTTCCACATTGAGCCATGAGAGATTGACATGCATGGCATTATTGATAGCTCTTCATATACTTTTAAGGGCCAGCCGTGCTGCTTGTTCTAAGCCACCTGCAATTTTCCCAAGTCCCTCTTTGTGGCATCTGACCACACTACTGAACAGTAGTCTAGGTGCGACAAAACTAGGGCCTGTAGGACCTGCCTTGTTGATAGCGTTGTTAAGAAGGCAGAGCGTTGCTTTATTATGGACAGACTTCTCCCCATCTTAGCTACTGTTGTATCAATATGCTTTGACCATGACAGTTTACAATCCTGGGTTACTCCAAGCAGTTTAGTCACCTCAACTTGCTAAATTTCCACATAATTTATTACGAGACGTAGTTGAAGTTTCGGGTTTAGTGAATGATTTGTCCCAAATACAATGCTTTTAGTTTTGGAAATATTTAGGACAAAGTATTCATTGCTACCCATTCCGAAACTAACTGTATCTCTTTGTTAAGTGTTGCAGTTATTTCAGTCGCTGTAGTAGCTGACGTGTATAGTGTTGAGTCATCCGCATACATAGACACACTGGCCTTACTCAAAGCCAGTGGCATGTCTTTAGTAAAGATTGCTTTTTTCAAAGGGCCTAAACAGTTACCCTGGGGAATTCCTGATTCTACCTGATTTATGTTTGAGAGGCTTCTATTAAAGAACACCCTCTGTGTTCTGTTAGACAAGGAACTCTTTATCCACATTATAGCAGTGGGTGTAACACCATAACACATACGTTTTTTTTCAGCAGCAGACTATGATCGATAATGTCAAAAGCTGCACTGAAGTCAAACAAGACAGCCCCACAATAATTTTATCATACATTTTTCACAGCCAATCATCAGTGTGTAAGTGCTGTGCTTGTTGAGTGTCCTTCTGTATAATCGTGCTGAAAGTCTGAAATAGCATTGTATCTGGTCAAATAAAAACAATTCTAGAAGTTTACTAAGGGTTGGTAACAGACTGATTAGTCGGCTGTTTGAGCCAGTAATGGGGGCTTTACTATTCTTGGGTAGAGGAATGACTTTAGCTTATCTCCAGGCCTAAGGGCACACACTTTCTAATCGTCTTAAATTGAAAACGTGGCAAATAGGAATGGTAATATTGTTCGCTATTATACTCAGTAATTTTCCATACAGATTGTCCGATCCCGGTGGCTTGTCATTGTTGATAGGCAACAATTATTTCACCTCTTCCACACTGACTTTACGGATTTCAAAAGTACAATTCTAGTCTTTCATAATTTGGTCAGATATACTTGTTAGCATTTGTTGCCAAGTTTGCTTATCTTGTCAATGAAAAAGTCATTAAAGTAGTTGGCAATATCAGTATGTTTTGTGATGAATGAGCCATCCAATTAAATTAATTTCATTTAAGGTGCTCCAAAGCGTTTTACTATCATTCTTTATATAATTTCTCTTTGTTTGATAGTTTAGTTGATTTTTAATTTAGTCACATGATTTCTTAATTTGCAGTACGTTTGCCAATCAATTGGGCAGCCATACCTTTTTTCTCATCCCTCTCAACGATACCATTTTTCAATTCCTCATCAATCCAAGGAGATTTAACCGTTGTTACAGTCATTTTCTTAATGTGTGCATGCTTATTAGTAACTGGAATAAGCAATTTCATAAATCTGTCAAGTGCAGTGTCTGGCTCCTTCTCAATACATACCACAGACCAGCAAATATTATTTACATCATCAACATATGAATCACTACAAAACTTATTGTATGACCTTTTTATACACTATATTAGGCCCAGCCTTTGGAACTTTGGTTTTCCTAGATTTGGCTATTATATTGTGATCACTACATCCTATGGATTTGGATACTGCTTCAAAGCAAATTTCTGCAGAAATAGTAAAGATGTGATCAATACATGTTGATGATTTCATTCCTGTGCAGTTTGTAAATACCCTAGAAGGTTGACTGAGAACCTGAACCAGGTTGCAGGCACTGGTTACAGAAGTTTTTTCTTGAGTGGGCAGCTTGATGAGAGCCAGTCTTCAGGCTAGGGTCTATTTTTCTCAAATTCCGCCTGGCTGACGTGCCCAAAGTAAACTGCCTGTTACTCAGGCCCAGAAGCCAGGATATGCATATAATTGGTACCATTGGATAGAAAACCCTTTGACGTTTGTATAAATGTTACAATAATGTATGAGACTATAACACAATTGATATGGTAGGAGAAAATCTAAAGAAAAACCAATCAGCAATGTTTTTCTTTGAGATCCCATGCTCTTAAATTACAAAGTATAGGGACAATGTTAAATCCAGCTCCCAGATTGCAATTCCTATGGCTTCCATTAGATGTCAACAGTCTTTGTCAAAGGTTTCAGGCTTGTTTCTTCCCAAACGAGGAAGAATTCTGAGTTTTGATACAGGAACCCATAGTTGGAAATCAGTCTGAGAGATGAGAGATGAAGATATGAAGAGGACGCGCGCCTGCTAATTTAGCTATTCTATTGAACATGCTTCTTTCCGTATGAAATATTATAGTTTAATTACATTTTAGGGTACCTAAGGATTAGATAGAAACATAGTTTGACTTGTTTTAACCTCTCTGGGATATGTGGGACGCTAGCATCCCACCTGGCCAAAAGCCAGGGAAAATGTAGAGCGCCAAATTCAAATAAATTACCATACAAATCTAACTTTCATTAAATCACACATGCAAGATAGCAAATTAAAGCTACACCTGTTGTGAATCCAGCCAACATGTCAGATTTCAAAAAGGCTTTTCGGCGAAAGCAAACGATGCTATTATCTGAGGATAGCACCTCCGTAAACAAAGAGAGAAAGCATATTTCAACCCTGCAGGCGCGACACAAAACGCAGAAATAAAAATATAATTCATGCCTTACCTTTGACGAGCTTTGACCAGAAAAACACTGGTTCCAACTTGCGCAACGTGACTACAAAATATCTCAAAAGTTACCTATAAACTTTGCCAAAAGATTTCAAACTACTTTTGTAATACAACTTTAGGCATTTTGTAAAGTAAATAATCGATAAAATTGAAGACGGGATGATCTGTGTTCAATACAGGAGGAAAACAAACAGTAGCTAGCTTTCTGTTCATGCGCCTCTATCTAACAAACAGTACACTTCAAATGACCCTTGTTCAAGATGGCTGTACTTCTTCATTACACAAAGGAATAACCTCAACCAATTTCTAAAGACTGTTGACATCCAGTGGAAGCGATAGGAACTGCAAGAAGGTCCCTTAGAAATGGATTCCTGGATAGAAACTGGATTCCCAATGAAAACTCATTGAAACGAGAGTGAGCTAAAAAACAAAATCTGAATGGTTTGTTCTCGGGATTTCGCCTGCTAAATAAGTTCTGTTATACTCACAGACGTGATTCAAACAGTTTTAGAAACTTCAGAGTGTTTTCTATCCAAATCTACTAATAATATGCATATCTTATCTTCTGGGGATGAGTAGCAGACAGTTGTATTTGGACATGCATTTCATCCGGACGTGAAATTACTGCCCCCTGTCACCAAGAAGTTAACAAAGTTTAGCGGTAGCTTTTTGGATTCCTTTCTCTGCATATTGAACGAGTAGATTACTCAAATTGATGGCGCCAACTAAACTGACTTTTGGGGATATAAAGAAGGATTTTATCTAACAAAACGACCATACATGTTGTAGCTAGGACCCTTTGGATTGAAAATCAGAGGAAGATTTTCAAAAAGTAAGTGAATATTTAATCGCTATTTGTGATTTTATGAAAAATGGTTGGTTGAAAAATGTGTTGATGTGAGGCGCCGTCCTCAAACAATCGCATGATATGCTTTCGCTGCTTTCGCTATTGTAAATCAGACAATGGAGTTAGATTAACAAGAATTGATGCTTTTAACCGATATAAGATACTTGCATGTTCATAAATGTTTAATAGCCATCATATTTATGATTATTTTTTTGAATTGCGCGCCCTCCAATTTCACCGGAAGTTATCGACAGGTGTCCCGCTAGCGGGAAACCTAGCCTTAAGAAGATGAATTAATTAAATTACCCCAGAAAATATACTTCTCTGTTGATATCACATACATTATCAAGTATTTCACACATATTATCCAGATACCGACTGTTAGCACTTGGTGGTCTATAGTAGCTTCCCACAATAATGTGCTTTAGGTGAGGCAGATGAACCTGTAGCCATATGACTTCAACAGTATTTATTGACATTAGATCGTCTCTAAGCTTTACAGGAATATGGTTCTGAATATTGACCGCAACACCGCCCCATTAGCATGTCTGTCTTTTCAATAGATGTTATATTATGAAATGTATTGCTACCACTGTATCATCAAAGGTATTATCTAAGTTTCAGAAATAGTCAGAATATGAATGTCATCTGTTACAAGCAAGTTATTGACTTCATGGACCTTGTTTCTCTAGCTACATGTGTTAATATGGGCTACTTTCAGCACTTTTCTGGGTTGCTTGATTGTTTTTAATGCTTTACTGGGAAGAAGTATCCTTGCTCATGTTATTTATATTAGAGCTGATAGTGCTGGGTGAGCTGCACAAAGTGGTCTTCCTACTAGGGCACACCGCCTCAGTGTAACTCTGGTTCATAGACTCATGATTACTGCAGACAGTAGCTGTAGGATCAACAGATCAACAGCGGTATTCATGGCAGTTAGGAGGACATAAATTAAGTTACTTACATTTTGTCTGCCAACGGCCCTAAGATTATGTACATTTGATGCAGCATTATGACGACTCATTGTCACAATGATAGGGATTAACTGAGCTGGTCTTGGGTCATTGATAAGTCATTGTTTCAACGCAGCCTTGAAATGTGTGGACAGAGTCCAGGAGCCAAAATGATTTCTGTAGAGTATATTCTGTTTCCAGAAGGTGTCAAAGTTATCAGAAGATAGCCCTGTTTGGTAAAAGACCAAGTCCATATTATGGTAAGAACAGCTCAAATAAGCAAAGAGAAACGACAGTCCATCATTACTTTAAAACATGAAGATCAGTCAAAGAGGAACATTTCAATAACTTTGAAAGTTTCTTCAAGTGCAGTTGCAAAAACCATCAAGGCAATGATGAAACTGGCTCTCATGAGGACCGCCACAGGCAAGGAAGACCCAGAGAGAGTTACCTCTGCTGATGAGGATAAGTTCATTAGAGTTACCAGTCTAAATAAATGCGTTCAAGTAAAAAACATATCTCAACATCGACTGCGTGAATCAGGCCTTCATGGTCGGATTACTACAAAAAAAAGCTACTAAAGGACACCAATAAGAAGAGACTTGATTGGGCCAAGAAACACAAGCAATTGTCCTTTAGACCGGTGGAAATATGTCCATTGGTCCAAATTTCAAATTTCAAAAAAGTCTAAATTTGAGATTTGTGGTTCCAACCTCCATGTCTTTGTGAGACGCAGAGTAGGTGAACGGATGATCTCCGCATGTGTGGTTCCCACTGTGAAGCATGGACGAGGTGGTGTGATGGTGCTTTGCTGATTTTGTGATTTATTTAGAATTCAAGGTACACTTAACCAGCATGGCTACCACCGCATTCTGCAGCAATACGCCATCCCATCTGGTTTGCGCTAAGTGGGACTATCATTTGTTTTTCAACAGGATAATGACCCACCACACCTCCAGGCTGTGTAAGGTCTATTTGACCAAGAAGGAGAGTGTGGGAGTGCTGCATCAGATGACTTGGCCTCCATAATCACCCGACCTCAACCCAATTGAGATGGTTTGGGATGAGTTGGACTACATAGTGGAGGAAAAGCAGCCAACAAGTTCTCAGCATATGTGGGAACTCCTTCAAGACTGTTGGAAAAGCATTCCAGGTGAAGCTGGTTGAGAGAATGCCAAGAGTGTGCAAAACTGTCATCAAGGCAAAGGGTGGTTACTTCGAAGAATCTAACATTTATATTTTTAACAGTTTGTTGGTTTCTACATGATTCCATATGTGTTATTTCACAGTTTTGATGTCTTCCTTGTTATTCCAACAGTCATGTCAAACATAGTAAAAATGAAGAAAACCATTGAATGAGTAGGTGTGTCCACACTTTTGACTGGTACTGTATATCTTTTTAACAAATATTTCAAGTGCTGCTACTTCAAGATATAGTGTAGAGTTATAGTCTTCTCTACCTCCTGGGGAACTTGTGAAAGTACTGCTCTATTCCGGGAAAAGCAGAACCACGCAGTCCTGTCCATGCAAATCTCAGTTTCACTCCCAGAGCTACCATTCTAGTTTCAGTTTCAAAGCCTGGACTGGGCCAGATGTGAGTTGGTGGACTAGTTTTACCGTAACCTCTATGGTGGACTAAAGGAGGGTGACTTTCTTACAATGAATAAACCACCATGTAATAGATAACATAAGATGCGTATTACTAAAGACAGCCATTGACAGTTACTGATGTGTCTAATGTCTGAGCTCCACATCTTTTTACTTTCATACAGGAGGTCGTGGGGGCTGAAATGTTTAGATTTTTAATGAGCAAATCTGAAGAGATAGCCTTTTGGCTTCTGTTACTCAGTGTGTTTACTTTTGTAGGTACACTTAGGTGTCATGCCTATATAGCAATAATCATCTGTAATTTAATCAGGATACTGATGATGATTTTTCTCCTCTTAGCCCCTGCAGTACATCCCATCTGTAGCACTGTGCAGTCTGACTGAGGGAGGTTTATGTACGGCTCTATATCACTGTGTGAACACATTGGGATTGTAGAAACTGTACAAACAATAAACTTGATGTTGGGGTCTGTGAAGAGAGAGAGCAGCAGTTACATTTTAGTAATTTAGCAAACCCTCTTCAACAGAGTAATTTACAGTAATGAGTGCATACAATTTTCATACTGGTTCCCCATGGGAACCAAACCCACAACCATTGCATTGCAAGCGCCATGCTCTACCAACTGAGCTACACAGGACCAGTTAGCTTCTTTCTACATAGACAATCCTGGAACCAGAGGGTGGCTATTTAGGGTTCAGGTGATATTTAGACTTGAGGCTCTTTGTACTCTGGTTTATGGAGTTTATTACTATGTTATAACATCAGTAAATATGGTTGAAATCTCGCTTGAAATGCACTATTCAGCAGGGGGCCATGACTGGGGTATTTACTCTGAAATAATGTGAGGCATTATTACACACATAATTATGCAGTCCATAAAATGCCATGTTTGCATTGGAAATAATCCAGATTTTTCAAAGCAGATGTGGAATAATAAATGATCAAATGGGTCAAAATTGTACGAACTAGAGTAAAATGTTCAAGGGGGTTAATACTTTCTATAGATAATATAATTCCGAGACATGTTTAAGTATTTATGGGTTACCACTTCAGGAATGCTATGGTCACAGTATATGAGTTGACCGAGGAACAACGAACACCATCAATGAGTGCTGAGAACAGAATTAGTTTCAACGGATATCTCACCTTGCTATATAACATTTGAGTATGCAAAAAGTAGGTGGCTTTACGTCCAGATTTCTAGTGGCTACTTACTGCGGGGCTCCAGACAATCTGTTCAGGATAAAATAGGATTTGGTCTCAGTCTCCCCCCAGTGGTTAGAGCTGGTAACAACAGAAACCTCAGTGTTTCGGTGAACCTAGATAGAGGTTAAACCTTTTTATGGCTGCAGGGGCAGTATTGAGTAGCTTGGATGAAACGGTGCCCATTGTAAACGGCCAGCTCCTCAGTCTCAGTTGCTAATATTTGCATATTATTATTATTAGAAAACACTCTGAAGTTTCTAAAACTGTTTTGAATTATGTCTGTGAGTATAACAGAACTCATATAGCAGGCAAAAACCTGAGAAATTCCACTTCCTGTTTTTTTTCTGAGGTGGCAGATTTTCAACCAAGCTCTCATTGAAATTACAGCGAGATATGGATGAGTTTTCACTTCCTACGCCTTCCACTAGATGTCAACAGTCAATAGAACTTTGTCTGATGACTCTAATGTGAAGGGGGGTCAAATGACACAGGAAATAGTCACCACTGCCACGAGTTGACCATGCATTCACCAAGCGCGTTCACAGGGGAAGGACTTGCTTTCCACCGGTCATCTGCAGTCATTCTAATTCTCCGGTTGGAACATTATTCAAGATATATGTAAACAACATTCTAAAGATTGATTCAGTACATCGTTTGACATGTTTCTACTGGCTGTTACGGAACTTTTGGACATTTTGTCATGTTATAGTGGACGCGCTTTGTGACTTTGGAATTGTTTGCCAAACGCGCTAACCAAAGTAGCTAATTGGACATAAATAACGGACATTTTCGAACAAATCATGCATTTATTGTGGACCTGGGATTCCTAGGACTGCATTCTGATGAAGTTCAGCAAAGGTAAGGAACCATTTGTCATGTATTTTCTGGTTTCTGTTAACTCCAACATGGCGGCTAATTTGGCTTCTGTTCTGAGCGCCGTCTCAGATTATTGCATGTGTTGCTTTTTCCGTAAACTTTTTTGAAATTCTGACACAGCGGTTGCATTGAGGAGAGGTATATCTAAGGTTCTATGTGTATAACTTGTATTATCATCTCCATTTATGATGAGTATTTCTGTTGAAACGATGTGGCTATGCAAAATCACTTGATGTTTTTGGAACTAGTGAATCTAAAAAGCCAATGTAAACTCAGATTTTTTTATATAAATATGAAATATGAACAAGACATGCATGTATTGTGTAACATGAAGTCCTATGAGTGTCATCTGATGAAGATAATTCAAGGTTAGCGATTAATTTGATCTTTATTTCTGCTTTATGTGAATGCTATATTTCGCTGGAAAATGGCTGTGCTTATTGTGGTTTGGTGGAGACCTAACATAACCGTTTGCTTTCACTGAAAAACCTATTTGAAATCTGACACTTTGGTGGGATTAACAACAAGATTACCTTTAAAATGATAGAAGACACATGTATGTTTTAGGAACTGTAATTATGAGATTTCTGTGGTTTGAATTTGGTGCCCTCTATTTTCACTGGTAGTTGTCATATCGATCCCGGTATTGGGATTGCAGCCATAACAAGTTAAATTTACTGCAATAAGTTAATATCAACATGAAAAGTATAAACATCAGAAAGTGAAACATGAGAAAGTTTCCTGTCGTAGCACTGATGGAATTTATTCCTCATTCCAACGACACTGCTCTGGGGTCTTGACTTTCCAACGACACTGCTCTGGGGTCTTGATTTTCCAACGACACTGCTCTGGGGTCTTGACTTTCCAACGACACTGCTCTGGGGTCTTGACTTTCCAACGACACTGCTCTGGGGTCTTGACTTTCCACCCACACTGCTCTGGGGTCTTGACTTTCCAACGACACTGCTCTGGGGTCTTGATTTTCCAACGACACTGCTCTGGGGTCTTGACTTTCCAACGACACTGCTCTGGGGTCTTGACTTTCCAACGACACTGCTCTGGGGTCTTGACTTTCCACCCACACTGCTCTGGGGTCTTGACTTTCCAACGACACTGCTCTGGGGTCTTGACTTTCCAACAACACTGCTCTGGGGTCTTGACTTTCCAACGACACTGGTCTGGGGTCTTGACTTTCCAACGACACTGCTCTAGAATCTTGATTTTCCAACGACACTGCTCTGGGGTCTTGATTTTACAACGACACTGCTCTGGGGTCTTGATTTTACAACGACACTGCTCTAGGGTCTTGACTTTCCAATCATACTGCTCTGGGGTTTTGGAGTACCCTTTGTCATTCATCTTTTCTGATATGTCCATGTAGAAGGGGCCGTTGTGGACAGGGTCTGAACCTCATCCTCCCCCCAGATGTCAATGTGGGCCAGGGGCTCAGTACCGGACCATGAGCCTGGTGTGGTCCTCTCAGAACTGGTGTAGTTGTCCTCTTCTGTAGACTCTAAATAAAAAACAGTCCAATAACATGAAAGTTTCCCTGTTTAGACATGGAAAAGGTACTTGTGTTGAGGGGACGGCACCTACAGTTGAAGCAGTAGCTACATTTTAAATAACAAACAGGGTTCAATCTGACATACCCATGCAGGGTGTCATCATAAAGCTTGCATAGTATGAAATAAGATGAACTAGTACCTTGAAGTGGGTCACTGTTTGATTATTCTGATATTTGTCTGTCATCACTGTGCTGGTGGAGGGAGGCTACCTCTCAAGTATCTGCTTCAAAATATTGTAGAACTTAAAATCAACATGCTCAGACCCAGTGTCAAGTAATTATTTGATCAGTGTTCATAAATTCCAATTATATTTATCTGTCTGATACCCAGAGTTTGTAAAGTTCTGGTCTTAAATAAAACAGACAGAATTCCCAGCTCACAATTGATCAGGTTCCAATTTATTTCCGAGAGCTCCCAAGTTTTCACAAATCCATTCCTTCTTATATCATCCTAAACTACGCACACAAATACACACCAACAAGGATTTTCTCATGAGTAACCACAGTTTATAACCCCTCAACTGACCGTTCCAGGCTCCCCCAGACACCATAACTCTGGAAGAGCCCTCCCTGTCCTCTCTTATCTCCACATACATTCCTTTCTTCCTAGGTACATGCCATATAAGCCCTTCCTAATGGACAAACATTATTTAATACTACAAGAAAGACAGGGTAGAATTCTTGCCAGTTATAGTGCAGTATACCTCATTTAGTCATTATTGAGAAAAATCCCATAACACCCAGATGAATTAGGAACATAACAGGTAGAGAGAGATTGCAAAATTAGAATCAATCTGCAATCCAATTCACATTAGCTAAATTACAAATGTATTAATAACAGAAACTGAAATGCAATGGTTACCTGATGGCTTCCTCACACTGCCAATAGCTGGCTTTCAAGCGCTTTATCCTTGTGTGGCACTGCTCTGCAGTTCTGTAATTAGTACGGATGTTGAGCTTTTCTGAAATCTCTGAGTATATGTGGCTGTTGTGCAGGCAGCGCTTCAGGTTCTGCTGCACAGTGTCGTCTCCCCAGAGCTCCAGGAGGATCACCGTCTTGCCGTCCACACAGAGGATCTTCTTCCTGTTCTCTGGCACGCCCACCATAGCCCCTGGATGGATCAGAGTCTGCCAAATCCCAAACCATCCACTCACCCTTATAGAGTCCTGCTCACAGATATCAAAGAATGAGTCAGATATTCTAGGTTGAGTTTCTTCCCCGTCCTTACATACCCATACAGGGGTCTTCAAGTTGATGTTATTATATTTTACTAGTGAAAGTAAAAAAATAAATAAAGATTAAACACCAGGTTAAACAAACAAAGGTGTTATTATTTGTGACCTAAATTTCGAATCACACATTAGGAATGTGACCAAAATAGCTTTTTACCACCTGAAGAACATTTCCAAGGTGCGGCCTTTTCTCTCTTATGCTGATACAGAGAATCTCATCCATGCTTTTATTACAAGCATGCTTGACTATTGTAATGCTCTCCCGTGTGGAATACCCAAGAAATCCATAGGTCAACTGCAGCATGCTGAATGCATACAGAATGCTTCAGCACAGGTACTGACCAAGACCAGACGGAGAGCACACACTACACCGGTTTTAAAGTCTCTGCACTGGTTCCCTGTGAGTTTTAGAATACATGTTAAGATTGTTTCTTAAATCAATCCATTATTGTGCACCCCAATACATGACAAACATGCTTTTAAGTTATGTACTCAGTAGGTCCCTCAGATCCTCGGGCACTGGCTTTTTAACTATCCCAAAGCCTAGGACCAAGAGGCATGGAGAGGCAGCCTTAAAATATAATGCCCACAACCTCTGGAATAGACTTCCAGAGAACGTGAATGGGGCCGAAACTGTGGACATATTTAAAAGAGGTCTTAAAAATATATTTTTAGATTTGCTTTTCCTTAGGGTGCTTTATAGTTCTTTAGTGTCTATCATTCTTGTGTTTTTTATCTTATGTTTGCTGTGTAGTAAATGTTTCAGCTTTTATTTTCATTGTTTTTTGTTTGTTTTTTCCTGTGAAGCACATTGTGTTGCATTCCATGTCTGAAATGTTCTGTATAAATAAAACTTTATTTGATTTGATTGTATTATACTTCTACTGCAGTACTATAACTCCCTATTGTATTATGCTAGTACTTCAGCACTTTCAGTCCATATTGTATTTTACTAGTACTTCAGTACTATCAGTCCCTATTGTATTGTATTTTACTAGCACTTCAGCACTATCAGTCCATATTGTATTTTACTAGTACTTCAGTACTATCAGTCCCTATTGTATTATACTTGTACTTCAGAACTATAAGGGTGGTACTGAGAGTGCTCTGTGTGTGAAGGTGCTCACTCTTGTGTGAAGGAGGTTTTCTTCACCAGAATTAATCACTGTGTTGGACTTTTGAAAGCGGTGCAAAATTGGTCCTGAAAAGTAAGTAAATTGTTATCCTCTTCACCAGAGTAAGTCAATTGTTATCATCTTCTCCAGAAGAAAGACTTTTAGGCTATATCTTTTTAGAGATATATGTAGACACATTGGTATATTTTTAGAGGGTGGTGTCACTGAAGTTAGAGAATTGTTCACATATCAGCAAGTGTATTTATCAATAAAACCATATCTATTGTAATTATAAAAATAGCACATTTTGATATACAGTAGTGCGTCAGCTTATTGTTCTGTCAAGATGTAGAAACGACTATTTATATAATATAAGAAACACTTTGTATTGTATTCATAGTAGATGTTAACACTGACATACTTTAAAGGTGAACCTCATCTATAGTTTTGAATAGTATTTTGAGGTCATTGTGGCTTGTGTCTCAGAGTAGATTTGACAAAATTGATATGGAGTTTTACACTGTGAATATTAAACCTGATTCTTAAATCTGAATATGTGATATCTGTTTACTGCATGTCTTTGTAGATTCAGGGATTTCCCCGACACATTAAGCCTAGTTCTGGACTAAAAAGCAACCTCAATGTATAATCTCCATTGAAACAGATTTTTAGTCTCGGACAAGGCTTCATCTGTGTCTGGTAAACCCACTTTTAGTGTTTTGTTGCTCTTGGTATGCTAAACTGTAGAGCATGAATGTAACATACATTTTATATGATGGATTTGTTTGTCAACAAAATATTTTCAGAGTTTCTTTTAGCCTATATCTTCATAGATGAAGTGTTTTGTTGTTGTCAGTTGTTCTCAGTACTGTAGCTAGTTGTTAATCATGTGTGTATTGCCTCCCCTCCCTCTCTTCTCCTAATGTTATTGAGTAGTAGTAGTAGCTGACTCTCTCCTTTCAACTCCTCTCCTAATACATTCCATTATACAGTAGTAGTACTAGCTGACCCTCCTCTCTCATCTCTCCTCTTCTCCAGCTGGTCCCTCTGGTAGGTCCAGTGTCTCTGTTCCCCCCGTCCTCTGAACAGCTCTCTTGGGGCTCGGCCACACTGGACTGCCTGCTGAGTGGCTACTCCCCCCAGGAGGCGATGGTGAGCTGGGAGGTGAACAGGGCGGAGGTGAAGAAGGGGGTCCTGACCACCACAGAAGAAGAGAAGGGTGGTCGCTACAGCCGTAGCAGCACCCTGACCCTGAGCAAGGTACGCTGGGAAGAGGGAGAGATGTACACCTGCAGGGTCGCCCATGACGACACCAGTTATTCGGCTGCCTTCCGGAGAAGTCACTGTAGTGTCTAGAGACTGGAGAGGAAATTGTAGGGGGCAAGAGAGTCCCCACATGGTGCTAGTTCTGGAAACAGTGTTTTAGAGTTGAATGTTATAGTATAATAGTGAATAATATCAGTAGCGCTGTGTGATAAATGAACAATTTTGAGATGAAGTTGTTCATGTCATCTAGTTCAAATAAAGCTTTTTTTATTTAGAGAATACCCCAAATAATTACTATAATCATGATTCCAGTGATCACTATCTCATGAATATGCAGCACATTTCATAGTAATTTACATCAATCAGCTTCTTTTATAATTTCAGCATTGAAGCAAATATCTACTCATGTTTTAAACAGAATGAAAACGGCATCCTATCCAACAAAGACTATACAATCATTTCTACTGCTGAATGATCCTGTTATACTGTAGCTCCAATACCAGTGATGATAATTAGTGATATTTGATAATAAACCTTTGAGATCTGCTGTCAGAACTCACACTGCTAAACAGTTACTGTCATAACATATATACTCAGAAAAAAAAGAAATGTCCCTTTTTTAGGACCCTGTCTTTCAAAGATCATTCGTAAAAATCCAAGTAACTTCACAGATCGTCATTGCAATGGGTTTAAACACTGTTTCCCATGCTTGTTCAATGAACCATAAACAACTAATGAACATGCACCTGTGGAGCGGTCGTTAAGACACTAACAGCTTACAGACGGTAGGCAATTAAGGTCACAGTTATGAAAACTTAGGACACTAAAGAGGCCTTTCTAATGACTCTGAAAAACACCAAAAGAAAGATGCCCAGGGTCCCTGCTCATCTGAGTGAACGTGCCTTAGACATGCTGCAAGGAGGCATGCGGACTGCAGATGTGGCCAGGGAAATAAATTGCAATGTCTGTACTGTGAGACGCCTAAGACAGCACTACAGGGAGACAGGACGGGCAGCTGATCGTCCTCGCAGTAGCAGACCACGTGTAATAACACCTGCACACCTGCACCTGCATCTGCCACATCCGAACATCACACCTGCGGGACAGGTACAGGATGGCAACAACAATTGCCCGAGTTACACCAGGAACGCACAATCCCTCCATCAGTGCTCACACTGTCCACAATAGGCTGAGAGAGGCTGGACTGAGGGCTTGTAGGCCTGTTGTAAGGCAGGTCCTCACCAGACATCACTAGCACCAACGTTGCCTATGGGCACAAACCCACCGTCGCTGGACCAGACAGGACTGGCAAAAGTGCTCTTCACTGATGAGACACGGTTTTGTCTCACAAGGGGTGATGGTCGGATTCACGTTTATTGTTGAAGGAATGAGCGTTACACCGAGACCTGTACTCTGGAGCAGGATTGATTTGATCTGGGGTGGTGTGTCACAGCATCATCGGACTGAGCTTGTTTTCATTGCAGGCAATCTCAACACTGTGCATTACTGGGAAGACATCCTCCTCCCTCATGTGGGTACCCTTCCTGCAGGCGCATCCTGACATGACCCTTCAGCATGACAATGCCACCAGCCATACTGCTCGTTCTGTGTGTGATTTCCACTGCCATGGCCAGTGAAGAGCCCGGATCTCAATCCCATTGAGCACATCTGGGACATTTTGGATCGGAGGGTGAGGGCTAGGGACATTCCCCCCAGAAATGTCTGGGAACTTGCAGGTGCCTTGGTGGAAGAGTGGGGTAACATCTCAGAGCAAGAACTGTCAAATCTGGTGCAGTCCACGAGGAGGAGATGCACTACAGTACTTAATGCAGCTGGTGGCCACCCCAGATATCAACTGTTACTTTTGATTTTGACCCCCCCTTTGTTCAGGGACATATTATTCAATTTCAGTTAGTCACATGTTTAGTTTATGTCTGTTGTTGGATCTTCTTATGTTCATACAAATATTTACACAGTTGACAGTGAGAGGACATTTCTTTTTTTGCTGAGTTTATATTTATAATGTTTTATTCCTAATATGGTGACAGTGCTGCTCTATTCTGGGACAAGCAGAACCACCCTGTCCTGTCTATGTAAATCTCAGTTTCACTCCATCAGTTGAACAGTTTCACTGAGTGAAATACACTGGACTGGACTAGATGTTAGGGAGTGGACAGGTTTGACATTTTATTTATTTTACCAGGTAAGTTGACTGAGAACACATTCTCATTTACAGCAACAATCTGGAGAATAGTTACAGGGGAGAGGAGGGGGATGAATGAGCCAATTGTAAGCTGGGGATGATTAGATGACTGTAAAGGTATGAGGGACAGCTTGGGAATTTAGCCAGGACACCAGGGTTAACACTTCTACTCTTATGATAAGTGCCATGGGATCTTTAATGACCTCAGAGAGTCAGGACACCCATTTCCGAAAGACGGCACCCTACACAGGGCAATGTCCCCAATCACTACGCTGGGGCATCGGGATATTTTTTATAGACCTGAGGAAAGAGTGCCCCTTACTGGCCCTCCAACACCACTTCCAGCAGCATCTGGTCTCCCATCCAGGGACTGACCAGGACCAACGCTGCTTTGCTTCTGGAGCAAGCCAGCAGTGGGATGCAGGGTGGTATGCTGCTGGTGACATCTATGGTGGAATTTGTAACATAGAAAATGGATATCATACTTTACGATAATAGTGTGTAGTTTGTCTCTACATAAATGTGTCTCAGGTTTGAGCCCAGTATCATGCCTCATTCACAGATCTAACAGCTCATTAATACATGCTAGATGATCACATCAATAATTGGTTGTGAAGCTCATGTAGGGATTTGGTTTGGGGAGCTGATGCTGATTCAACATCAGTAGATCTTACTCTACATACGGACTGGTAATGTGTTCCAAAACGTCTAATAACTTTTATATACACGTTCAGTTCATGACCAAAATAACAAGTTACAGCCATGATGATTTTTATTTTACCTTTATTTAACTAGGCAAGTCAGTTAAGAACAAATTCTTATTTTCAATGACGGCCTAGGAACAGTGGGTTAACGACAGGTTTGGGGCAGAACGACAGATTTGTACCTTGTCAGCTCGGGGGTTTGAATTTGAAACCTTCCGGTTACTAGTCCAACGTGCTAACCACTAGGCTACCCTGCCGCATGACTATGATGATGATGAAGACGATGATGATGACGTTGGACGTGTGATGACGTGTGATTTGTATGATACTTTCCAACCATTTTCAAAGTTTACCTCCTCTACTGATCAGTCTTCCATGTCACTGTCTTCCCCTCAGCACCTGGAATAAGTCCCTGTTGTAGCAGTAGAGTCACTGTGCAGTCTGACTGAGGGAGGTTTTTGTACGGCTCTGTATCACTGTGTGAACACTCCACCACTGTGGTAACTCTGACAATAGTAATCTCCTGCATCTTCAGCCTGGACTCCACTAATGGTCAGAGTGAAGTCACTCCCAGATCCACTGCCACTGAATCTAGATGGAGTCCCAGACTGACGTTGGTTGGAAGTGTGCATCAGGAGTTGAGGAGTTCCTCCAGGTTTCTGTTGATACCAGTGCAAATAGTGTCCATTGCCCTCACTGTATACAGCACTGCTGGTCTTACAGCTGAGACTGATTGAGTGTCCCACTGAAACAGTTTTCACTGCACGAGTCTGAGTCACAGTGACCTGGCCTCTGGACTCTGAAACAGAGATGAAATGTATCAATTAGCAATCAAATCAAATCAAGTCAAAGTTTATTTGTCACGTGCGCCGAATACAATAGGTGTAGGTAGACCTTACAGTGAAATGCTTACTTACAGGCTCTAACCAATATTGCAGAGGGAAAAAAAGTATGGTGTGTGTGTGGGGGTGTGTGTGGGTGTGTGTGTGTGTGTGTGTGTGTGTGTGTGTGTGTGTGTGTGTGTGTGTGTGTGTGCGTGTGTGTGTGTGTGTGTGTGTGTAAGTAAAGAAATAAAACAACAGTAAAAAGACATTTGAAAATAAGAGTAGCCATGCTATATACAGACACCGGTTAATCAGGCTTATTGAGGTAGTATGTACATGTGGGTATGGTTAAAGTGACTGTGCATATATGATGAACAGAGAATAGCAGTAGCGTAAAAAGAGGGGTTGGCGGGTGGTGGGACACAAAGCAGATAGCCCGGTTACCCAATATGCGGGAGCACTGTTTGGTCGGGCCAATTGAGGTAGTATGTTCATGAATGTATAGTTAAAGTGACGATGCATATAAGATAAACAGAATGTAGCAGCAGCGTAAAAGAGGGGTTGGGGGGGCACACAATGCAAATAGTCCGGGTAACCATTTGGTTACCTGTTCAGGAGTCTTATGGCTTGGGGGTAAAAACTGTTGAGAAGCCTTTTTTGTCCTAGACTTGGCATTCCGGTACCGCTTACCATGCGGTAGGAGAGAGAACTGTCTATGACTGGGGTGGCTGGGGTCTTTGACAATTTTCAGGGCCTTCCTCTGACACCGCCTGCTGTAGAGGTCATGGATGGCAGGCAGCTTTGCCCCTGTGATGTACTGGGCCGTACGCACCACCCTCTGAAGTGCCTTGCGGTCAGAGGCCGAGCAATTGCCGTACCAGGCAGTGATGCAACCGGTCAGGATGCTCTCAATGTTGCAGCTGTAGAACCTTTTGAGGATCTCAGGACCCATGCCAAATCTTTTTAGTTTCCTGAGGGGGAATAGGCTTTGTCGTGCCCTCTTCACGACTCTCTTGGTGTGTTTGGACCATTCTAGTTTATTGTTGATGTGGACACCAAGGAACTTGAAGCTCTCAACCTGATCCACTACAGCACCGTCGATGAGAATGGGGACGTACTGGGTGCTCCTTTTCCTGTAGTCCACAATCATCTCCTTAGTCTTGGATACGTTAAGGGATAGGTTGTTATTCTGGCACCACCTGGCCAGGCCTCTGACCTTCTCCCTATAGGCTGTCTCGTCGTTGTCGGTGATCAGGCCTACCACTGTTGTGTCGTCAGAAAACTTAATAATGGTGTTAGAGTCGTGCCTGGCCATGCAGTCATGGGTGAACAGGGAGTACAGGAGGGGACTGAGCACGCACCCCTGGGGAGCTCCAGTGTTGAGGATCAGCGTGGCAGATGTGTTGCTACAATAAATTGTTAATTAATTTGTCAACTTAGCATATTCACTAAAACTGTAATGGGATTATATATTTATTGCTATTATCCGGGTAACTTTCTGTCAAATATATTACCTTGGAGTAAGATGGCAAATACCCAGATGACGATGGTGAAACAAGTCATGGTTGTTGTGGGTTCTGTTGTCATGAAGGACAGCTCTCAGTCATGAAGTGTTAAACTCAAAGGGATATGACCACTCCCAGAGCACTGAAGCATGTCCTGTCTATGCAAACAGACTTTCTTGATCCCCCAGGGAAACTGTAGTTGAAGAGATCTGTGTGATTAGCAGCAATTCATTAAGGTTGAGGTTCATCATGGTCATGGTCTTCATTGGTAAACAAGCCTCATCTGGGCTCAATGAAAGATTGGGAAGGTGCTGAAGGGTTGGCAGGAGTGACATTTTAACTTGATGGAACCACAGGACATTTTCGGGAGTTATAATCATGTTTATCTCAATAAATATGGTTGAATCTTAGCTTGAAATTCACTAACTGACTGACATACCCTACAGAGGCTGGGTTATTTATTCTTAAATTATGTGCGACATTACTATTGCATATAGATGGAGTCCATTCAACTTATTGTGTGACATGTTATGAAAACGTTTGTTGGCCATAGCAGCAGGGAAGTAATATTTATGTAGTCTGGACCTGTGAGTGTTATCAGTTCAGGAATGCTTTAGCATGAGGGTGAGTTGAGTTGACATATTGTCAGCATCACTGACATATTTAGCTCAGTGTATTTTAGTTCAGTCAGTGTTCCATGTCTCTGTCTCTTCCTCCTCAGCACCTGCAGTAGGACACAGCTGTATCAGTACAGTCACTGTGCAGTCTGACTGAGGGAGGTTTTTGTACGGCTCTGTATCACTGTGTGAACACTCCACCACTGTGGTAACTCTGACAGTAGTAATCTCCTGCATCTTCAGCCTGGACTCCACTGATGGTCAGAGTGAAGTCACTACCAGATCCACTGCCACTGAATCTAGATGGAGTCCCAGATTGAACGGTGCTTGTATAGTAAATGAGGAGTTTAGGAGCTCCTCCAGGTTTATGTTGGTACCAGGCTAGATTGTTATTGTTATACACATTACTGCTGGTTTTACAGTTCAGAGAGACTGTCTGTCCTGGAAGAATAGCTTTCACTGCAGGAGTCTGATTCACAGTGTACTGTCCTCTGGATTCTGAAAAATATAATAAAAACACAATTATTAAAAACATAATAAATAGTTCTGAATATACATAAAGCCATATATATGATTCTTTCATATAGCTTGAATGATATTTTCAATAATACGAAGAACAAAAAAATTGTAACCTTGAAAGCAGAGGGAAAGTGTCCAGATGAAGATGGTTATAAAAGTCATGGTTGTTGTGGGTTCTGTTGTCATGAACAACTCTCAGTCGTGAAGTGTTAAACTCACAGGGATATAAACACTCCCAAGAGCACTGAAGCATGCGCTGCCAATGCAAAGTGTCCTCTATGCAAACAGATCAGATTGATGCTGGGATCTGTTTAGAGAGAGGGCAGCAGACACATTTTAGTCATTTAGCAGACACTCTTCTCCAGAGCAATTTACAGTAGTGAGTGCATACATTTCCCATACTGGTCCCCCATGGGATCGAACCCACAACCATTGCATTGCAAGCGCCATGCTCTACCAACTGAGAAACATGGGATCAGTTAACTTCTTTCTACATAGACAATCCTGGAACCAGAGGGTGGCTATTTAGGGTTCAGGTGATATTTAGACTTGAGGGTCTTTGTACTCTGGTTTATAGAGTTTATTACTATGTTATAACATCAGTAAATATGGTTGAAATCTCGCTTGAAATGCACTATTCAGCAGGAGGCCATGACTGGGGTATTTACTCTGAAATAATGTGAGACATTATCACACACATAATTATGCAGCCCATTCATTATATTGCACATTATTGCGTATAATGCTATGTTTGCATTGGATTTTTCAAAGCAGATGTGGAATAATCAATTATGAAATGGGTGAACGTTGTAGGATCTAGGGGAAAATGATCAAGGTGGTTAAGACTTTCTATAGATAATATAATTCCTATACATTTATAAGAATGTATGTGCCGACACTGATGGATTACCACTTCAGGAATGCTTTGGTGGCAGTATATGGGTTACCACTTCAGGAATGCTTTGGTGACAGTATATGGGTTACCACTTCAGGAATGCTTTGGTGACAGTATATGGGTTACCACTTCAGGAATGCTTTGGTGACAGTATATGGATTACCACTTCAGGAATGCTTTGGTGACAGTATGTGAGTTGACAGATTTGAAGATGCACTGATATATTTAGCTCAGTGTATTTTAGTTCAGTCAGTGTTCCAGGTAACTGTCTCTTCCTCACCACATGCTGTCATACCCAACTAGTGCAGGTACTGTGAAATCTGAGGGAGAATTCTATATGTCTCTATAGCACTGTGTGAACACATAGTTATCATTGTGAAGTTGTAAACTCTAACAGTAGTAATCTCCTGCATTTTCAGTCTGGACTCCACTGATGGTCAGAGTGAAGTCACTCCCAGATCCACTGCCACTGAATCTAGATGGAGTCCCAGAGTTACGGGTACTAATTAAATATGTAAGGAGTCTAGGAGTCTAGGACTGACTGAGTGTCCCACTGAAACAGTTTTCACTGCAGGACACTGAGTCACAGTGATCTGTCCTCTCGACTCTGAAACAGAGATGTATAGTAATTAGCATTCAATTGTTAATTAATTTGTCCAGTACTGTATAAAATAATAACTTTATTTTCTCAGGGTAATTTTCTGTAAATGATATAACATTGAAAGCAGAGGGCAAGTTTCTAGATAAAGATGATAACAAAAATCATGGTTGTTGTGGGTTCTGTTGTCATGAAGGATATCTCTTAGTCATGAAGTGTTAAACTCACAGGGCTATAAACACGCGCAGAGCACTGAAGCATGTGCTACCAATGCAAAGTGTCCTCTCTATGCAAACATACCTTCATGATCCCAGAGGGACACTGGGTGCGTCGACACAGACAGACCAATTCTGATCTTTTTCCCATTCATTTGTCTTTTGACCAATCACATCAGATCTTTTGACATCAGCTCTGATTTGATTGGTCAGAAGTCCAATGAGTGAAAAAAAAGAACTGAATTGGGCTGCGCAGACCAGTTGGCTGGAGTGTTTAAGGACATATTCAATCTCTCCCTTTCCCAGTCTGCTGTCCCCACTTGCTTGAAGATGTCCACCATTGTTCCTGTACCCAAGAAAGCAAAGGTAACTGAACTAAATGACTATCGCCCCGTAGCACTCACTTCTGTCATCATTAAGTGTTTTGAGAGGCTAGTTAAGGATCATATCACCTCCACCTTACCTGACACCCGAGACCCACTTCAATTTGCAAACCGCCACAATACACCCACAGACGATGCAATCACCATCACACTGCACACTGCCCTATCCCATCTGGACAAGAGGAATACCAATGTAAGAATGCTTTTCATTGACTTTAGCTCAGCCTTCAACACCATAGTATCCTCCAAGCTGATCATTAAACTCAGGCCCTGGGTCTGAACCCCGACCTGTGCAACTAGATCCTGGACTTCCTGACGGGCCGCCCCCAGGTGAGAAGGTAGGAAACGACACCTCCACTTTGCTGATCCTCAACACAGGGGCCCCACAAGGGTGCATGCTCAGCCGCTCCTGTACTCCCTGTTCACCAAACGTGGCCACGCAAACCTCCAACTCAATCCTCAAGTTTGCAGTCCACACAACATTAGTAGGCCTGATTACCAAGAATGACAAAAAAGCCTACAGGGAGGAGGTGAGGGCCCTGGCAGAGTGGTGCCAGCAAAATAACCTCTCCCTCAATGTCAACAAAAACGAAGTAGCTGATTGTGGACTTCAGTAGACAGCATAGGGAGCACGCCCTGACCCACATCGACGGGGCCGCAGGAGGCTCAAGTTATTCAGCTTGGTTCCTAAGACCCTCACAAACTTTTTCAGATTCACCATTGAGAGCATCCTGTCTGGATGTAACAACGCCTGGTACGGAAACTGCACTGCCCGCAACCACACGGCTCTCCAGACGGTGGTGCGAACTGCCCAACGCATCACCGGGGGCACGCTGCCTGCCCTCCAGGACACCAACACCACCTGATATCACAGGAAGGCCAAAAAGATCATCAAGGACATCAAACCCGAGAAACGGCCTGTTCACCCCGCTATCATCCAGAAGGTGAGGTCAGTACAGGTGCATCAAAGCTGCCAAACCACCTCATCAGGAGCATGCCCATGCGTTGTAGGGAGGTCATACAGGCACGTGGAGGCCACACACACTACTGAGCCTCATTTGGACTTGTTTTAAGGACATTACATCAAAGTTGGGTCAGCCTGTAGTGTGGTTTTCCACTTTAATTTTGAGTGTGACTCCAAATCCAGACCTCCATGGGTTGATACGTTTGATTTCCATTGATAATTTTTGTGTGATTTTGTTGTCAGCACATTCAACTGTGTAAAGAAAAAAGTATTTAATAAGAATATTTCATTCATTCAGATCTAGGACGTGTTATTTTAGTGTTCCCTTTATTTTTTTGAGCAGTGTTTTTATATATATCTATACATATATATACATATATATACAGTACCAGTCAAAAGTTTGGACACACCTACTCATTCCTGTTTTTTTGTGTTTTTTTACTATTTTGTTAAAAACTTAAAAACTTTTTTAATAGTGAAGACATCAAAACGATGAGATAACACATACGGAATCATCTAGTAACCAAAAAAGTGTTTGTCACAACAGCCTTCGCTTTGTCTCCCCCTCCTGTCCTGCTCAGGAGTTCGGCGTTGCCGACCCGCTGCTTGCAGACACCCTTCACTCATCATCCCCTGACTTGTCTCATCATCATTACACACACGTGGTTCCAATCCACAACTCCATCACTGTATATTTCCTCCCTCTGTCATTTGTCTTTGTCGGTCATTGTAAATGTTGCTTGTTTTCCTGGGAGGAATCGATCCCACTATTTCCTGAGCACTTTATTATTTTGCACTTTGGGTTTCATCCCGTTTTTATATGTGGTGCTTTAATAAATTCAGTAGTTCTAAACCTGCGACTGCCTCCTGCCTACTCCTCTCTACACTTGTGACAGGGTCTTCGTTATGTTTGAATCAAACCTCTTGGATTCAAAAAATACTATACATTTGAGTATTCTGATCAGATACGTTCCTAAAAAAATATCTGTACGACAAAGTAATGTTTAAGTTAAACACGTCATGCCTGTATGTTTTCTGCTTGTATACTTTATTCTTGTAATCTGCTTTATATAAAGTTACTGTTTTCTTCACATCTTTTAGCAATATAACTGTTATATTCATATACAGTTTAGAAGTCATTTCCAAAGTGCTTTATTTTGATGTAGTTGATGTGTTGTTTCTCCTTGGTAACAGTTTCCACCACCCTGACCGTCCTGCCCTCCTCTAGTGAGGAGCTTTCCAGTAAGACAATGACCACACTGATGTGCCTGGCCAACAAGGGCTTCTTCCTCAGACTGTATCATGAGTTGGAAAGTGGACGGGACCACCAAGAAGCAGGAAGCTAGTCCTGGGGTCCTGGAAAAGGATGGCCTGTTCAGCTGGAGCAGCACCCTGACTCTCACTATCCAGGAGTGTATTCAAAACAGAGGTCATCTTTAGGGGTTTTGATTATCGTATCGTCAACAAAACAAAGGAGATGATTGTGGACTTCAGGAAACAGCAGATGGAGCACCCCCCTATCCACATCGACGGGACAGTAGTGGAGAAGGTGGAAAGTTTTAAGTTCCTCAGCGTACACATCACAGACAAACTGAAAGGGTCCACCCACACAGACAGCGTGATGAAGAAAGACCAACAGTGACTCTTCAACCTCAGGAGGCTGAAGAAATTTGTCTTGTCACCAAAAACACTCAACAACCTTTTACAGATGCACAATCGAGAGCATCCTGTCGGGCTGTATCACCGCCTGGTACGGCAACTGCTCCGTCCACAACCGTAAGGCTCTCCAGAGGGTAGTGAGGTCTGCACAACGCATCACCGGGGGCAAACTACCTGTCCTCCAGGACACCTACACCACCCGATGTCACAAGAAGGCCCAAGGACAACAACCAGCTGAGCCGTTGCCTGTTCACCCCGCTATCATCCAGAAGGCGAGGTCAGTACAGGTGCATCAAAGCTGGGACGGAGAGACTGAAAAACAGCTTCTATCTCAAGGCCATCAGACTGTTAAACAGCCATCACTAACATTGAGTGGCTGCTGCCAACATAATGACTCAAATCTCTAGCCACTTAAATAATTAAAAACTGGATGTAATAAATGTATCACTAGTAACTTTAAACAATGTCACTTTATATAATGTTTACATACCCTACATTACTCATCTCCTATGTACATACTGTACTCTGTACCATCTACTGCATTTTGCCTATGCCCTTCAGTCATCGCTCATTCATATATTTATATGTACATATTCTTATTCATTCCTTTACACTTGTATGTATAAGGTAGTTGTTGTGAAATTTATAGATTGCTTGTTAGATATTACTGCACGGTCCGAACTAGAAGCACAAGCATTTTGCTACACTCACATTAAAATCTGTTAACCATGTGTATGTGACCAATAAAATTAGATTTGATCTCTATTCAGATGTGTTGGTGGTTTTCCTTCAGTTACTCAACAGAGTCAACATGTAGTTAATGGTCAGGAGAAACATTTAGTGATCAGTTATGATCTATGGTCTTCTAGACATAGCTCTAGTTTGACTCTGTTGTTCAACGCTGCCACACACTGTGTCATTGTACTGGATCATCTCCTCCCCTCAGCACCTGCAGTAGAGCCCATCTGTAGTTGTACAGTCACTGTGCAGTCTGACAGAGGG
>NW_027259629.1:0-26886 GCF_045791955.1 Oncorhynchus clarkii lewisi
TGACCAGCCCATCAGCAGCCATGACCAGCCCATCAGCAGCCAGGACCAGCCCAATCAGCAGCCAGGACCAGCCCAATCAGCAGCCAGGACCAGCCCAATCAGCAGCCAGGACCACCCCACTCAGCAGCCAGGACCAGCCCATCAGCAGCCAGGACCAGCCCATCAGCAGCCAGCCCCAGGACCAGCCCAATCAGCAGCCAGCCCCAGGACCAGCCCATCAGCAGCCAGCAGCCAGGACCAGCCCAATCAACAGCCAGGACTAGCCCATCAGCAGCCAGCAGCCAGGACAGCCCATCAACAGCCAGGACCAGCCCATCAGCAGCCAGGACCAGCCCAATCAGCAGCCAGGACTAGCCCATCAGCAGCCAGCAGCCAGGACCAGCCCATCAGCAGCCAGGACCAGCCAATCAGCAGCCAGGACCAGCCCATCAGCAGCCAGCCCCAGGACCAGCCCAATCAACAGCCAGCCCCAGGACCAGCCCAATCAGCAGCCAGGACCAGCCCATCAGCAGCCAGGACCAGCCCATCAGCAGCCAGCACCAGGACTAGCCCATCAGCAGCCAGGACCAGCCCAATCAGCAGCCAGGACTAGCCCATCAGCAGCCAGGACCAGCCCATCAGCAGCCAGGACCAGCCCATCAACAGCCAGCCCCAGGACCAGCCCAATCAGCAGCCAGCCCCAGGACCAGCCCATCAGCAGCCAGGACCAGCCCAATCAGCAGCCAGCCCCAGGACCAGCCCAATCAACAGCCAGCCCCAGGACCAGCCCAATCAGCAGCCAGGACCAGCCCATCAGCAGCCTGGACCAGCCCATCACAAGCCAGTCCCTGGACCAGCCCATCAGCAGCCAGGACCAGCCCATCAGCAGCCAGCCCCAGGTCTAGCCCATCAGCAGCCAGGACCAGCCCAATCAGCAGCCAGGACTAGCCCATCAGCAGCCAACAGCCAGGACCAGCCCATCAGCAGCCAGGACCAGCCCATCAGCAGCCAGGATCAGCCCTATCAGCAGCCAGCAGCCAGGACCAGCCCATCAGCAGCCAGGACCAGCCCATCAGCAGCCAGGACCAGCCCAATCAGCAGCCAGACCCAGGACCAGCCCATCAGCAGCCAGCCCCAGGACCAGCCCAATCAACAGCCAGCCCCAGGACCAGCCCAATCAGCAGCCAGGACCAGCCCATCAGCAGCCAGGACCAGCCCATCAACAGCCAGCCCCTGGACCAGCCCATCAGCAGCCAGGACCAGCCCATCAGCAGCCAGCCCCAGGTCTAGCCCATCAGCAGCCAGGACCAGCCCAATCAGCAGCCAGGACTAGCCCATCAGCAGCCAACAGCCAGGACCAGCCCATCAGCAGCCAGGACCAGCCCATCAGCAGCCAGGAGCAGCCCAATCAGCAGCCAGCAGCCAGGACCAGCCCATCAGCAGCCAGGACCAGCCCATCAGCAGCCAGGACCAGCCCAATCAGCAGCCAGACCCAGGACCAGCCCATCAGCAGCCAGGACCAGCCCATCAGCAGCCAGCCCCAGGACCAGCCCATCAGCAGCCAGCCCCAGGACCAGCCCATCAGCAGCCAGCCCCAGGACCAGCCCATCAGCAGCCAGGACCAGCCCATCAGCAGCCAGGATCAGCCCTATCAGCAGCCAGCAGCCAGGACCAGCCCATCAGCAGCCAGGACCAGCCCATCAGCAGCCAGGACCAGCCCAATCAGCAGCCAGCCCCAGGACCAGCCCAATCAACAGCCGGCCCCAGGACCAGCCCAATCAGCAGCCAGGACCAGCCCATCAGCAGCCAGGACCAGCCCATCAACAGCCAGCCCCTGGACCAGCCCAATCAGCAGCCAGACCCAGGACCAGCCCATCAGCAGCCAGGACCAGCCCATCAGGAGCCAGCCCCAGGACCAGCCCATCAGCAGCCAGCCCCAGGACCAGCCCATCAGCAGCCAGCCCCAGGACCAGCCCAATCAGCAGCCAGGACCAGCCCATCAGCAGCCAGGACCAGCCCATCAGCAGCCAGCCCCAGGACCAGCCCATCAGCAGCCAGCCCCAGGACCAGCCCATCAGCAGCCAGCCCCAGGACCAGCCCAATCAGCAGCCAGGACCAGCCCATCAGCAGCCAGGACCAGCCCATCAGCAGCCAGGAACAGCCCATCAGCAGCCAGCCCCAGGACCAGCCCAATCAGTTGCCAGCCCCAGAACCAGTCCATCAGCAGCCAGGACCAGCCCATCAGGAGCCAGAACCAGTCCATCAGCAGCCAGGACCAGCCCATCAGCAGCCAGGACCAGCCCATCAGCAGCAAGCGCCAGGACCAGCCTATCAGCAGCCAGGACTAGCCCATCAGCAGCCATGACCAGCCCATCAGCAGCCAGGACTAGCCCATCAGCAGCCAGGACCAGCCCAATCAGCAGCCAGGACCAGCCCAATCAGCAGCCAGGACCAGCCCAATCAGCAGCCAGGACCAGCCCAATCAGCAGCCAGGACCAACCCAATCAGCAGCCAGGACCAGCCCATCAGCAGCCAGGACCAGCCCATCAGCAGCCAGCCCCAGGACCAGCCCATCAGCAGCCAGCAGCCAGGACCAGCCCAATCAACAGCCAGGACTAGCCCATCAGCAGCCAGCAGCCAGGACCAGCCCATCAACAGCCAGGACCAGCCCATCAGCAGCCAGGACCAGCCCATCAACAGCCAGGACCAGCCCATCAGCAGCCAGGACCAGCCCATCAGCAGCCAGGACCAGCCAATCAGCAGCCAGGACCAGCCCATCAGCAGCCAGCCCCAGGACCAGCCCAATCAACAGCCAGCCCCAGGACCAGCCCAATCAGCAGCCAGGACCAGCCCATCAGCAGCCAGGACCAACCCATAAGCAGCCAGCACCAGGACTAGCCCATCAGCAGCCAGGACCAGCCCAATCAGCAGCCAGGACTAGCCCATCAGCAGCCAGCAGCCAGGCCCAGCCCATCAGCAGCCAGGACCAGCCCATCAACAGCCAGCCCCAGGACCAGCCCAATCAGCAGCCAGGACCAGCCCAATCAGCAGCCAGCCCCAGGACCAGCCCAATCAACAGCCAGCCCCAGGACCAGCCCAATCAGCAGCCAGGACCAGCCCAATCAGCAGCCAGGACCAGCCCAATCAGCAGCCAGGACCAACCCATCGGCAGCCAGGACCAGCCCATCAGCAGCCAGGACCAGCCCATCAGCAGCAAGCGCCAGGACCAGCCTATCAGCAGCCAGGACTAGCCCATCAGCAGCCAGGACTAGCCCATCAGCAGCCAGGACTAGCCCATCAGCAGCCAGGACCAGCCCATCAGCAGCAAGCGCCAGGACCAGCCCATCAGCAGCCAGGACCAGCCCATCAGCAGCCAGGACCAGCCCAATCAGCAGCCAGGACCAGCCCAATCAGCAGCCAGGACCAGCCCAATCAGCAGCCAGGACCAACCCAATCAGCAGCCAGGACCAGCCCATCAGCAGCCAGGACCAGCCCATCAGCAGCCAGCCCCATCAGCAGCCAGCCCCAGGACCAGCCCATCAGCAGCCAGGACCAGACCAATCAGCAGCCAGCCCCAGGACCAGCCCAATCAACAGCCAGCCCCAGGACCAGCCCAATCAGCAGCCAGGACCAGCCCATCAGCAACCAGGACCAGCCCATCAACAGCCAGCCCCTGGACCAGCCCAATCAGCAGCCAGACCCAGGACCAGCCCATCAGCAGCCAGGACCAGCCCATCAGCAGCCATTCCCAGGACCAGCCCATCAGCAGCCAGCCCCAGGACCAGCCCATCAGCAGCCAGCCCCAGGACCAGCCCATCAGCAGCCAGGACCAGCCCATCAGCAGCCAGGAACAGCCCATCAGCAGCCAGCCCCAGGACCAGCCCAATCAGTTGCCAGCCCCAGAACCAGTCCATCAGCAGCCAGGACAAGCCCATCAGGAGCCAGGACCAGCCCATCAGCAGCCAGGACCAGCCCATCAGTAGCCAGGACCAGCCCATCAGCAGCAAGCGCCAGGACAAGCCTATCAGCAGCCAGGACTAGCCCATCAGCAGCCATGACCAGCCCATCAGCAGCCAGGACTAGCCCATCAGCAGCCAGGACCAGCCCATCAGCAGCCAGGACCAGCCCATCAGCAGCAAGCACCAGGACCAGCCTATCAGCAGCCAGGACCAGCCCATCAGCAGCCAGGACCAGCCCAATCAGCAGCCAGGACCAGCCCAATCAGCAGCCAGGACCAGCCCAATCAGCAGCCAGGACCAACCCAATCAGCAGCCAGGACCAGCCCATCAGCAGCCAGGACCAGCCCATCAGCAGCCAGGACCAGCCCATCAGCAGCCAGCAGCCAGGACCAGCCCAATCAACAGCCATGACTAGCCCATCAGCAGCCAGCAGCCAGGACCAGCCCATCAACAGCCAGGACCAGCCCATCAGCAGCCAGGACCAGCCCCATCAGCAGCCAGCAGCCAGGACCAGCCCATCAGCAGCCAGGACCAGCCAATCAGCAGCCAGCACCAGCCCATCAGCAGCCAGCCCCAGGACCAACCCATCAGCAGCCAGCACCAGGACTAGCCCATCAGCAGCCAGGACCAGCCCAACCAGCAGCCAGGACTAGCCCATCAGCAGCCAGCAGCCAGGACCAGCCCATCAGCAGCCAGGACCAGCCCATCAACAGCCAGCCCCAGGACCAGCCCAATCAGCAGCCAGCCCCAGGACCAGCCCATCAGCAGCCAGGACCAGCCCAATCAGCAGCCAGCCCCAGGACCAGCCCAATCAACAGCCAGCCCCAGGACCAGCCCAATCAGCAGCCAGGACCAGCCCATCAGCAGCCAGGACCAGCCCATCAACAGCCAGCCCCTGGACCAGCCCAATCAGCAGCCAGGACCAGCCCAATCAGCAGCCAGCCCCAGGACCAGCCCAATCAACAGCCAGCCCCAGGACCAGCCCAATCAGCAGCCAGGACCAGCCCATCAGCAGCCAGGACCAGCCCATCAACAGCCAGCCCCTGGACCAGCCCATCAGCAGCCAGGACCAGCCCATCAGCAGCCAGCCCCAGGACTAGCCCATCAGCAGCCAGGACCAGCCCATCAGCAGCCAGGATCAGCCCTATCAGCAGCCAGCAGCCAGGACCAGCCCATCAGCAGCCAGGACCAGCCCATCAGCAGCCAGGACCAGCCCAATCAGCAGCCAGACCCAGGACCAGCCCATCAGCAGCCAGGACCAGCCCATCAGCAGCCAGGACCAGCCCATCAGCAGCCAGCCCCAGGACCAGCCCATCAGCAGCCAGGACCAGCCCATCAGCAGCCAGGACCAGCCCATCAGCAGCCAGGATCAGCCCTATCAGCAGCCAGCAGCCAGGACCAGCCCATCAGCAGCCAGGACCAGCCCATCAGCAGCCAGGACCAGCCCAATCAGCAGCCAGCCCAGGGACCAGCCCAATCAACAGCCAGCCCCAGGACCAGCCCATCAGCAGCCAGGACCAGCCCATCAACAGCCAGCCCCAGGACCAGCCCAATCAGCAGCCAGCCCCAGGACCAGCCCATCAGCAGCCAGGACCAGCCCAATCAGCAGCCAGCCCCAGGACCAGCCCAATCAACAGCCAGCCCCAGGACCAGCCCAATCAGCAGCCAGGACCAGCCCATCAACAGCCAGCCCCTGGACCAGCCCAATCAGCAGCCAGACCCAGGACCAGCCCATCAGCAGCCAGGACCAGCCCATCAGCAGCCAGCCCCAGGACCAGCCCATCAGCAGCCAGCCCCAGGACCAGCCCATCAGCAGCCAGCCCCAGGACCAGCCCAATCAGCAGCCAGGACCAGCCCATCAGCAGCCAGGACCAGCCCATCAGCAGCCAGGACCAGCCCATCAGCAGCCAGCCCCAGAACCAGTCCATCAGTAGCCAGGACCAGCCCAATCAGCAGCCAGCCCCAGAACCAGTCCATCAGTAGCCAGGACCAGCACATCAGTAGCCAGGACCAGCCCATCAGCAGCCAGCCCCTGGACCAGCCCATCAGCAGCCAGGACCAGCCCATCAGCAGCCAGCCCCAGGACTAGCCCATCAGCCCCAGGACCAGCCCATCAGCAGCCAGCCCCAGGACCCGCCCATCAGCAGCCAGCCCCAGGACCAGCCCAATCAGCAGCCAGGACCAGCCCAATCAGCAGCCAGGACCAGCCCAATCAGCAGCCAGGACCAACCCAATCAGCAGCCAGGACCAGCCCATCAGCAGCCAGGACCAGCCCATCAGCAGCCAGGACCAGCCCATCAACAGCCAGCCCCAGGACCAGCCCAATCAGCAGCCAGCCCCAGGACCAGCCCATCAGCAGCCAGGACCAGCCCATACACAGCCAGCCCCAGGACCAGCCCAATCAACAGCCAGCCCCAGGACCAGCCCAATCAACAGCCAGTCCCAGGACCAGCCCAATCAGCAGCCAGCCCCAGGACCAGCCCATCAGCAGCCAGGACCAGCCCATCAGCAGCCAGCCCCAGGACCAGCCCATCAGCAGCCAGCCCCAGGACCAGCCCATCAGCAGCCAGCCCCAGGACCAGCCCAATCAGCAGCCAGGACCAGCCCATCAGCAGCCAGGACCAGCCCATCAGCAGCCAGGACCAGCCCAATCAGCAGCCAGCCCCAGGACCAGCCCAATCAGCAGCCAGGACCAGCCCATCAGCAGCCAGGACCAGCCCATCAACAGCCAGCCCCTGGACCAGCCCAATCAGCAGCCAGCCCCAGGACCAGCCCATCAGCAGCCAGGACCAGCCCATCAGCAGCCAGCCCCAGGACCAGCCCATCAGCAGCCAGCCCCAGGACCAGCCCATCAGCAGCCAGCCCCAGGACCAGCCCAATCAGCAGCCAGGACCAGCCCAATCAGCAGCCAGCCCCAGGACCAGCCCAATCAGCAGCCAGGACCAGCCCATCAGCAGCCAGGACCAGCCCATCAACAGCCAGCCCCTGGACCAGCCCAATCAGCAGCCAGACCCAGGACCCGCCCATCAGCAGCCAGGACCAGCCCATCAGCAGCCAGCCCCAGGACCAGCCCATCAGCAGCCAGCCCCAGGACCAGCCCATCAGCAGCCAGCCCCAGGACCAGCCCAATCAGCAGCCAGGACCAGCCCATCAGCAGCCAGGACCAGCCCATCAGCAGCCAGCCCCAGGACCAGCCCAATCAGCAGCCAGCCCCAGAACCAGTCCATCAGTAGCCAGGACCAGCCCAATCAGCAGCCAGCCCCAGAACCAGTCCATCAGTAGCCAGGACCAGCACATCAGTAGCCAGGACCAGCCCATCAGCAGCCAGGACCAGCCCATCAGCAGCCAGCCCCAGGACCAGCCCATCAGCAGCCAGCCCCAGGACCAGCCCATCAGCAGCCAGCCCCAGGACCAGCCCAATCAACAGCCAGCCCCAGGACCAGCCCAATCAGCAGCCAGGACCAGCCCATCAGCAGCCAGGACCAGCCCATCAACAGCCAGCCCCTGGACCAGCCCAATCAGCAGCCAGGACCAGCCCAATCAGCAGCCAGCCCCAGGACCAGCCCAATCAACAGCCAGCCCCAGGACCAGCCCAATCAGCAGCCAGGACCAGCCCATCAGCAGCCAGGACCAGCCCATCAACAGCCAGCCCCTGGACCAGCCCATCAGCAGCCAGGACCAGCCCATCAGCAGCCAGCCCCAGGACTAGCCCATCAGCAGCCAGGACCAGCCCATCAGCAGCCAGGATCAGCCCTATCAGCGGCCAGCAGCCAGGACCAGCCCATCAGCAGCCAGGACCAGCCCATCAGCAGCCAGGACCAGCCCAATCAGCAGCCAGACCCAGGACCAGCCCATCAGCAGCCAGGACCAGCCCATCAGCAGCCAGGACCAGCCCATCAGCAGCCAGCCCCAGGACCAGCCCATCAGCAGCCAGGACCAGCCCATCAGCAGCCAGGACCAGCCCATCAGCAGCCAGGATCAGCCCTATCAGCAGCCAGCAGCCAGGACCAGCCCATCAGCAGCCAGGACCAGCCCATCAGCAGCCAGGACCAGCCCAATCAGCAGCCAGCCCAGGGACCAGCCCAATCAACAGCCAGCCCCAGGACCAGCCCATCAGCAGCCAGGACCAGCCCATCAACAGCCAGCCCCAGGACCAGCCCAATCAGCAGCCAGCCCCAGGACCAGCCCATCAGCAGCCAGGACCAGCCCAATCAGCAGCCAGCCCCAGGACCAGCCCAATCAACAGCCAGCCCCAGGACCAGCCCAATCAGCAGCCAGGACCAGCCCATCAACAGCCAGCCCCTGGACCAGCCCAATCAGCAGCCAGACCCAGGACCAGCCCATCAGCAGCCAGGACCAGCCCATCAGCAGCCAGCCCCAGGACCAGCCCATCAGCAGCCAGCCCCAGGACCAGCCCATCAGCAGCCAGCCCCAGGACCAGCCCAATCAGCAGCCAGGACCAGCCCATCAGCAGCCAGGACCAGCCCATCAGCAGCCAGGACCAGCCCATCAGCAGCCAGCCCCAGAACCAGTCCATCAGTAGCCAGGACCAGCCCAATCAGCAGCCAGCCCCAGAACCAGTCCATCAGTAGCCAGGACCAGCACATCAGTAGCCAGGACCAGCCCATCAGCAGCCAGCCCCTGGACCAGCCCATCAGCAGCCAGGACCAGCCCATCAGCAGCCAGCCCCAGGACTAGCCCATCAGCCCCAGGACCAGCCCATCAGCAGCCAGCCCCAGGACCAGCCCATCAGCAGCCAGCCCCAGGACCAGCCCAATCAGCAGCCAGGACCAGCCCAATCAGCAGCCAGGACCAGCCCAATCAGCAGCCAGGACCAACCCAATCAGCAGCCAGGACCAGCCCATCAGCAGCCAGGACCAGCCCATCAGCAGCCAGGACCAGCCCATCAACAGCCAGCCCCAGGACCAGCCCAATCAGCAGCCAGCCCCAGGACCAGCCCATCAGCAGCCAGGACCAGCCCATACACAGCCAGCCCCAGGACCAGCCCAATCAACAGCCAGCCCCAGGACCAGCCCAATCAACAGCCAGTCCCAGGACCAGCCCAATCAGCAGCCAGCCCCAGGACCAGCCCATCAGCAGCCAGGACCAGCCCATCAGCAGCCAGCCCCAGGACCAGCCCATCAGCAGCCAGCCCCAGGACCAGCCCATCAGCAGCCAGCCCCAGGACCAGCCCAATCAGCAGCCAGGACCAGCCCATCAGCAGCCAGGACCAGCCCATCAGCAGCCAGGACCAGCCCAATCAGCAGCCAGCCCCAGGACCAGCCCAATCAGCAGCCAGGACCAGCCCATCAGCAGCCAGGACCAGCCCATCAACAGCCAGCCCCTGGACCAGCCCAATCAGCAGCCAGACCCAGGACCCGCCCATCAGCAGCCAGGACCAGCCCATCAGCAGCCAGCCCCAGGACCAGCCCATCAGCAGCCAGCCCCAGGACCAGCCCATCAGCAGCCAGCCCCAGGACCAGCCCAATCAGCAGCCAGGACCAGCCCATCAGCAGCCAGGACCAGCCCATCAGCAGCCAGCCCCAGGACCAGCCCAATCAGCAGCCAGCCCCAGAACCAGTCCATCAGTAGCCAGGACCAGCCCAATCAGCAGCCAGCCCCAGAACCAGTCCATCAGTAGCCAGGACCAGCACATCAGTAGCCAGGACCAGCCCATCAGCAGCCAGGACCAGCCCATCAGCAGCCAGCCCCAGGACCAGCCCATCAGCAGCCAGCCCCAGGACCAGCCCATCAGCAGCCAGCCCCAGGACCAGCCCAATCAGCAGCCAGGACCAGCCCAATCAGCAGCCAGGACCAGCCCAATCAGCAGCCAGGACCAACCCAATCAGCAGCCAGGACCAGCCCATCAGCAGCCAGGACCAGCCCATCAGCAGCCAGGACCAGCCCATCAACAGCCAGCCCCAGGACCAGCCCAATCAGCAGCCAGCCCCAGGACCAGCCCATCAGCAGCCAGGACCAGCCCATCAACAGCCAGCCCCAGGACCAGCCCAATCAACAGCCAGCCCCAGGACCAGCCCAATCAACAGCCAGTCCCAGGACCAGCCCAATCAGCAGCCAGCCCCAGGACCAGCCCAATCAGCAGCCAGCCCCAGGACCAGCCCATCAGCAGCCAGGACCAGCCCATCAACAGCCAGCCCCAGGACCAGCCCAATCAACAGCCAGCCCCAGGACCAGCCCAATCAACAGCCAGCCCCAGGACCAGCCCATCAGCAGCCAGGACCAGCCCATCAGCAGCCAGCCCCAGGACCAGCCCATCAGCAGCCAGCCCCAGGACCAGCCCATCAGCAGCCAGCCCCAGGACCAGCCCATCAGCAGCCAGCCCCAGGACCAGCCCAATCAGCAGCCAGGACCAGCCCATCAGCAGCCAGCCCCAGGACCAGCCCATCAGCAGCCAGCCCCAGGACCAGCCCATCAGCAGCCAGCCCCAGGACCAGCCCAATCAGCAGCCAGGACCAGCCCAATCAGCAGCCAGGACCAGCCCAATCAGCAGCCAGGACCAACCCAATCAGCAGCCAGGACCAGCCCATCAGCAGCCAGGACCAGCCCATCAGCAGCCAGGACCAGCCCATCAACAGCCAGCCCCAGGACCAGCCCAATCAGCAGCCAGCCCCAGGACCAGCCCATCAGCAGCCAGGACCAGCCCATCAACAGCCAGCCCCAGGACCAGCCCAATCAACAGCCAGCCCCAGGACCAGCCCAATCAACAGCCAGTCCCAGGACCAGCCCAATCAGCAGCCAGCCCCAGGACCAGCCCATCAGCAGCCAGGACCAGCCCATCAGCAGCCAGCCCCAGGACCAGCCCATCAGCAGCCAGCCCCAGGACCAGCCCATCAGCAGCCAGCCCCAGGACCAGCCCAATCAGCAGCCAGGACCAGCCCATCAGCAGCCAGGACCAGCCCATCAGCAGCCAGGACCAGCCCAATCAGCAGCCAGCCCCAGGACCAGCCCAATCAGCAGCCAGGACCAGCCCATCAGCAGCCAGGACCAGCCCATCAACAGCCAGCCCCTGGAACAGCCCAATCAGCAGCCAGACCCAGGACCAGCCCATCAGCAGCCAGGACCAGCCCATCAGCAGCCAGGACCAGCCCATCAGCAGCCAGCCCCAGGACCAGCCCATCAGCAGCCAGGACCAGCCCATCAGCAGCCAGCCCCAGGACCAGCCCATCAGCAGCCAGCCCCAGGACCAGCCCAATCAGCAGCCAGGACCAGCCCATCAGCAGCCAGGACCAGCCCATCAGCAGCCAGCCCCAGGACCAGCCCAATCAGCAGCCAGCCCCAGAACCAGTCCATCAGTAGCCAGGACCAGCCCAATCAGCAGCCAACCCCAGAACCAGTCCATCAGTAGCCAGGACCAGCCCAATCAGCAGCCAGGACCAGCCCAATCAGCAGCCAGGACCAGCCCAATCAGCAGCCAGGACCAGCCCATCAGCAGCCAGGACCAGCCCATCAGCAGCCAGCCCCAGGACCAGTCCATCAGCAGCCAGGACCAGCCCATCAGCAGCCAGCCCCAGGACCAGCCCATCAGCAGCCAGCCCCAGGACCAGCCCAATCAGCAGCCAGGACCAGCCCATCAGCAGCCAGGACCAGCCCATCAGCAGCCAGCCCCAGGACCAGCCCAATCAGCAGCCAGCCCCAGAACCAGTCCATCAGTAGCCAGGACCAGCCCAATCAGCAGCCAGCCCCAGAACCAGTCCATCAGTAGCCAGGACCAGCCCAATCAGCAGCCAGGACCAGCCCATTATCAGCCAGCCCCAGGACCAGCCCAATCAGCAGCCAGCCCCAGAACCAGCCCATCAGTAGCCAGGACCAGCACATCAGCAGCCAGCCCCAGGACCAGCCCATCAGCAGCCAGCCCCAGGACCAGCCCATCAGCAGCCAGGACCAGCCCATCAGCAGCCAGCCCCAGGACTAGCCCATCAGCCCCAGGACCAGCCCATCAGCAGCCAGCCCCAGGACCAGCACATCAGCAGCCAGGACTAGCCCATCAGCCCCAGGACCAGCCCATCAGCAGCCAGCCCCAGGACCAGCCCATCAGCAGCCAGGACCAGCCCATCAGCAGCCAGGACCAGGACCAGCCCAATCAGCAGCCAGGACCAGCCCATCAGCAGCCAGCCCCAGGACCAGCCCATCAGCAGCCAGGCCCAGGACCAGCCCAATCAGCAGCCAGCCCCAGAACCAGCCCATCAGTAGCCAGGACCAGCACATCAGCAGCCAGGACCAGCCCATCAGCAGCCAGCCCCAGGACCAGCCCATCAGCAGCCAGCCCCAGGACCAGCCCATCAGCGGCCAGGACCAGCGCATCAGCAGCCAGCCCCAGGACCAGCCCATCAGCAGCCAGGACCAGCCCATCAGCAGCCAGGACCAGGACCAGCCCAATCAGCAGCCAGGACCAGCCCATCAGCAGCCAGCCCCAGGACCAGCCCAATCAGCAGCCAGCCCCAGGACCAGCCCAATCAGCAGCCAGCCCCAGAACCAGCCCATCAGTAGCCAGGACCAGCACATCAGCAGCCAGGACCAGCCCATCAGCAGCCAGCCCCAGGACCAGCCCATCAGCAGCCAGCCCCAGGACTAGCCCATCAGCCCCAGGACCAGCCCATCAGCAGCCAGCCCCAGAACCAGCCCATCAGTAGCCAGGACCAGCACATCAGCAGCCAGGACCAGCCCATCAGCAGCCAGCCCCAGGACCAGCCCATCAGCAGCCAGCCCCAGGACCAGCCCATCAGCGTTCAGGACCAGCGCATCAGCAGCCAGCCCCAGGACTAGCCCATCAGCCCCAGGACCAGCCCATCAGCAGCCAGCCCCAGGACCAGCCCATCAGCGTTCAGGACCAGCGCATCAGCAGCCAGCCCCAGGACTAGCCCATCAGCCCCAGGACAAGCCCATCAGCAGCCAGCCCCAGGACCAGCACATCAGCAGCCAGGACTAGCCCATCAGCAGCCAGGACCAGCCCATCAACAGCCAGCCCCAGGACCAGCCCAATCAACAGCCAGCCCCAGGACCAGCCCATCAGCAGCCAGCCCCAGGACCAGCCCATCAGCAGCCAGCCCCAGGACCAGCCCAATCAGCAGCCAGGACCAGCCCATTATCAGCCAGCCCCAGGACCAGCCCAATCAGCAGCCAGCCCCAGAACCAGCCCATCAGTAGCCAGGACCAGCACATCAGCAGCCAGCCCCAGGACCAGCCCATCAGCAGCCAGCCCCAGGACCAGCCCATCAGCAGCCAGGACCAGCCCATCAGCAGCCAGCCCCAGGACTAGCCCATCAGCCCCAGGACCAGCCCATCAGCAGCCAGCCCCAGGACCAGCACATCAGCAGCCAGGACTAGCCCATCAGCCCCAGGACCAGCCCATCAGCAGCCAGCCCCAGGACCAGCCCATCAGCAGCCAGGACCATCCCATCAGCAGCCAGGACCAGGACCAGCCCAATCAGCAGCCAGGACCAGCCCATCAGCAGCCAGCCCCAGGACCAGCCCATCAGCAGCCAGCCCCAGGACCAGCCCAATCAGCAGCCAGCCCCAGAACCAGCCCATCAGTAGCCAGGACCAGCACATCAGCAGCCAGGACCAGCCCATCAGCAGCCAGCCCCAGGACCAGCCCATCAGCAGCCAGCCCCAGGACCAGCCCATCAGCGGCCAGGACCAGCGCATCAGCAGCCAGCCCCAGGACTAGCCCATCAGCCCCATGACCAGCCCATCAGCAGCCAGCCCCAGGACCAGCACATCAGCAGCCAGGACTAGCCCATCAGCCCCAAGACCAGCCCATCAGCAGCCAGCCCCAGGACCAGCCCATCAGCAGCCAGGACCAGCCCATCAGCAGCCAGGACCAGCCCATCAGCAGCCAGCCCCCAGGACTAGCCCATCAGCCCCAGGACCAGCCCATCAGCAGCCAGCCCCAGGACCAGCACATCAGCAGCCAGGACTAGCCCATCAGCCCCAAGACCAGCCCATCAGCAGCCAGCCCCAGGACCAGCCCATCAGCAGCCAGGACCAGCCCATCAGCAGCCAGGACCAGCCCATCAGCAGCCAGCCCCCAGGACTAGCCCATCAGCCCCAGGACCAGCCCATCAGCAGCCAGCCCCAGGACCAGCACATCAGCAGCCAGGACTAGCCCATCAGCCCCAGGACCAGCCCATCAGCAGCCAGCCCCAGGACCAGCCCATCAGCAGCCAGGACCAGCCCATCAGCAGCCAGGACCAGCCCATCAGCAGCCAGCCCCAGGACTAGCCCATCAGCCCCAGGACCAGCCCATCAGCAACCAGCCCCAGGAATAGCCCATCAGCCCCAGGACTAGCACATCAGCCCCAGGACTCAGCCCCAGGACCAGCCCATCAGCCCCAGGACCAGCCCATCAGCAACCAGCCCCAGGACTCAGCAGCCAGGACCAGCCCATCAGCAGCCAGGACCAGCCCATCAGCAGCCAGCCCCAGGACCAGCACATCAGCAGCCAGGACTAGCCCATCAGCCCCAAGACCAGCCCATCAGCAGCCAGCCCCAGGACCAGCCCATCAGCAGCCAGGACCAGCCCATCAGCAGCCAGGACCAGCCCATCAGCAGCCAGCCCCCAGGACTAGCCCATCAGCCCCAGGACCAGCCCATCAGCAGCCAGCCCCAGGACCAGCACATCAGCAGCCAGGACTAGCCCATCAGCCCCAGGACCAGCCCATCAGCAGCCAGCCCCAGGACCAGCCCATCAGCAGCCAGGACCAGCCCATCAGCAGCCAGGACCAGCCCATCAGCAGCCAGCCCCAGGACTAGCCCATCAGCCCCAGGACCAGCCCATCAGCAACCAGCCCCAGGACTAGCCCATCAGCCCCAGGACTAGCACATCAGCCCCAGGACTAGCCCATCAGCCCCAGGACCAGCCCATCAGCAACCAGCCCCAGGACTAGCCCATCAGCAGCCAGGACCAGCCCATCAGCAGCCAGGACCAGCCCATCAGCAGCCAGCCCCAGGACCAGCCCATCAGCAGCCAGGACCAGCCCATCAGCAGCCAGGAACAGCCCATCAGCAGCCAGCCCCAGGACCAGCCCAATCAGTTGCCAGCCCCAGAACCAGTCCATCAGCAGCCAGGACCAGCCCATCAGGAGCCAGGACCAGCCCATCAGCAGCCAGGACCAGCCCATCAGCAGCCAGGACCAGCCCATCAGCAGCAAGCGCCAGGACCAGCCTATCAGCAGCCAGGACTAGCCCATCAGCAGCCATGACCAGCCCATCAGCAGCCAGGACTAGCCCATCAGCAGCCAGGACCAGCCCATCAGCAGCCAGGACCAGCCCAATCAGCAGCCAGGACCAGCCCAAACAGCAGCCAGGACCAGCCCATCAGCAGCAAGCGCCAGGACCAGCCTATCAGCAGCCAGGACCAGCCCATCAGCAGCCAGGACCAGCCCAATCAGCAGCCAGGACCAGCCCAATCAGCAGCCAGGACCAGCCCAATCAGCAGCCAGGACCAACCCAATCAGCAGCCAGGACCAGCCCATCAGCAGCCAGGACCAGCCCATCAGCAGCCAGCCCCAGGAACAGCCCATCAGCAGCCAGGACCAGCCCATCAGCAGCCAGCCCCAGGAACAGCCCATCAGCAGCCAGCAGCCAGGACCAGCCCAATCAACAGCCAGGACTAGCCCATCAGCAGCCAGCAGCCAGGACCAGCCCATCAACAGCCAGGACCAGCCCATCAGCAGCCTGGACCAGCCCCATCCGCAGCCAGCAGCCAGGACCAGCCCATCAGCAGCCAGGACCAGCCAATCAGCAGCCAGGACCAGCCCATCAGCAGCCAGCCCCAGGACCAGCCCAATCAACAGCCAGCCCCAGGACCAGCCCAATCAGCAGCCAGGACCAGCCCATCAGCAGCCAGGACCAACCCATCAGCAGCCAGCACCAGGACTAGCCCATCAGCAGCCAGGACCAGCCCAATCAGCAGCCAGGACTAGCCCATCAGCAGCCAGCAGCCAGGACCAGCCCATCAGCAGCCAGGACCAGCCCATCAACAGCCAGCCCCAGGACCAGCCCAATCAGCAGCCAGGACCAGCCCATCAGCAGCCAGGACCAGCCCATCAACAGCCAGCCCCTGGACCAGCCCAATCAGCAGCCAGGACCAGCCCAATCAGCAGCCAGCCCCAGGACCAGCCCAATCAACAGCCAGCCCCAGGACCAGCCCAATCAGCAGCCAGGACCAGCCCATCAGCAGCCAGGACCAGCCCATCAACAGCCAGCCCCTGGACCAGCCCATCAGCAGCCAGGACCAGCCCATCAGCAGCCAGCCCCAGGTCTAGCCCATCAGCAGCCAGGACCAGCCCAATCAGCAGCCAGGACTAGCCCATCAGCAGCCAACAGCCAGGACCAGCCCATCAGCAGCCAGGACCAGCCCATCAGCAGCCAGGATCAGCCCTATCAGCAGCCAGCAGCCAGGACCAGCCCATCAGCAGCCAGGACCAGCCCATCAGCAGCCAGGACCAGCCCAATCAGCAGCCAGCCCCAGGACCAGCCCATCAGCAGCCAGGACCAGCCCATCAGCAGCCAGCCCCAGGACTAGCCCATCAGCCCCAGGACCAGCCCATCAGCAGCCAGCCCCAGGACCAGCCCATCAGCAGCCAGCAATCAGCAGCCAGGACCAGCCCAATCAGCAGCCAGGACCAGCCCAATCAGCAGCCAGGACCAACCCAATCAGCAGCCAGGACCAGCCCATCAGCAGCCAGGACCAGCCCATCAGCAGCCAGGACCAGCCCATCAGCAGCCAGGACCAGCCCATCAACAGCCAGCCCCTGGACCAGCCCAATCAGCAGCCAGGACCAGCCCAATCAGCAGCCAGCCCCAGGACCAGCCCAATCAACAGCCAGCCCCAGGACCAGCCCAATCAGCAGCCAGGACCAGCCCATCAGCAGCCAGGACCAGCCCATCAACAGCCAGCCCCTGGACCAGCCCATCAGCAGCCAGGACCAGCCCATCAGCAGCCAGCCCCAGGTCTAGCCCATCAGCAGCCAGGACCAGCCCAATCAGCAGCCAGGACTAGCCCATCAGCAGCCAACAGCCAGGACCAGCCCATCAGCAGCCAGGACCAGCCCATCAGCAGCCAGGATCAGCCCTATCAGCAGCCAGCAGCCAGGACCAGCCCATCAGCAGCCAGGACCAGCCCATCAGCAGCCAGGACCAGCCCAATCAGCAGCCAGCCCCAGGACCAGCCCATCAGCAGCCAGGACCAGCCCATCAGCAGCCAGCCCCAGGACTAGCCCATCAGCCCCAGGACCAGCCCATCAGCAGCCAGCCCCAGGACCAGCCCATCAGCAGCCAGCCCCAGGACCAGCCCAATCAGCAGCCAGGACCAGCCCAATCAGCAGCCAGGACCAGCCCAATCAGCAGCCAGGACCAACCCAATCAGCAGCCAGGACCAGCCCATCAGCAGCCAGGACCAGCCCATCAGCAGCCAGGACCAGCCCATCAACAGCCAGCCCCAGGACCAGCCCAATCAGCAGCCAGCCCCAGGACTAGCCCATCAGCCCCAGGACCAGCCCATCAGCAGCCAGCCCCAGGACCAGCCCATCAGCAGCCAGCCCCAGGACCAGCCCAATCAGCAGCCAGGACCAGCCCAATCAGCAGCCAGGACCAGCCCAATCAGCAGCCAGGACCAACCCAATCAGCAGCCAGGACCAGCCCATCAGCAGCCAGGACCAGCCCATCAGCAGCCAGGACCAGCCCATCAACAGCCAGCCCCAGGACCAGCCCAATCAGCAGCCAGCCCCAGGACCAGCCCATCAGCAGCCAGGACCAGCCCATCAACAGCCAGCCCCAGGACCAGCCCAATCAACAGCCAGCCCCAGGACCAGCCCAATCAACAGCCAGTCCCAGGACCAGCCCAATCAGCAGCCAGCCCCAGGACCAGCCCATCAGCAGCCAGGACCAGCCCATCAGCAGCCAGCCCCAGGACCAGCCCATCAGCAGCCAGCCCCAGGACCAGCCCATCAGCAGCCAGCCCCAGGACCAGCCCAATCAGCAGCCAGGACCAGCCCATCAGCAGCCAGGACCAGCCCATTATCAGCCAGCCCCAGGACCAGCCCAATCAGCAGCCAGCCCCAGAACCAGCCCATCAGTAGCCAGGACCAGCACATCAGCAGCCAGCCCCAGGACCAGCCCATCAGCAGCCAGCCCCAGGACCAGCCCATCAGCAGCCAGGACCAGCCCATCAGCAGCCAGCCCCAGGACTAGCCCATCAGCCCCAGGACCAGCCCATCAGCAGCCAGCCCCAGGACCAGCACATCAGCAGCCAGGACTAGCCCATCAGCCCCAGGACCAGCCCATCAACAGCCAGCCCCAGGACCAGCCCAATCAACAGCCAGCCCCAGGACCAGCCCAATCAACAGCCAGTCCCAGGACCAGCCCAATCAGCAGCCAGCCCCAGGACCAGCCCATCAGCAGCGAGGACCAGCCCATCAGCAGCCAGGACCAGCCCAATCAGCAGCCAGCCCCAGGACCAGCCCAATCAGCAGCCAGGACCAGCCCATCAACAGCCAGCCCCAGGACCAGCCCATCAGCAGCCAGCCCCAGGACCAGCCCATCAGCAGCCAGCCCCAGGACCAGCCCAATCAGCAGCCAGGACCAGCCCATCAGCAGCCAGGACCAGCCCATCAGCAGCCAGGACCAGCCCAATCAGCAGCCAGCCCCAGGACCAGCCCAATCAGCAGCCAGGACCAGCCCATCAACAGCCAGCCCCTGGACCAGCCCAATCAGCAGCCAGACCCAGGACCAGCCCATCAGCAGCCAGGACCAGCCCATCAGCAGCCAGCCCCAGGACCAGCCCATCAGCAGCCAGCCCCAGGACCAGCCCATCAGCAGCCAGCCCCAGGACCAGCCCAATCCGCAGCCAGGACCAGCCCATCCGCAGCCAGGACCAGCCCATCAGCAGCCAGCCCCAGGACCAGCCCAATCAGCAGCCAGCCCCAGAACCAGTCCATCAGGAGCCAGGACCAGCCCAATCAGCAGCCAGCCCCAGAACCAGTCCATCAGTAGCCAGGACCAGCACATCAGTAGCCAGGACCAGCCCATCAGCAGCCAGGACCAGCCCATCAGCAGCCAGCCCCAGGACCAGCCCATCAGCAGCCAGCCCCAGGACCAGCCCATCAGCAGCCAGCCCCAGGACCAGCCCAATCAGCAGCCAGGACCAGCCCAATCAGCAGCCAGGACCAGCCCAATCAGCAGCCAGGACCAACCCAATCAGCAGCCAGGACCAGCCCATCAGCAGCCAGGACCAGCCCAATCAGCAGCCAGCCCCAGGACCAGCCCAATCAGCAGCCAGCCCCAGGACCAGCCCATCAGCAGCCAGCCCCAGGACCAGCCCAATCAGCAGCCAGGACCAGCCCATCAGCAGCCAGGACCAGCCCATCAGCAGCCAGGACCAGCCCAATCAGCAGCCAGCCCCAGGACCAGCCCAATCAGCAGCCAGGACCAGCCCATCAACAGCCAGCCCCTGGACCAGCCCAATCAGCAGCCAGACCCAGGACCAGCCCATCAGCAGCCAGGACCAGCCCATCAGCAGCCAGCCCCAGGACCAGCCCATCAGCAGCCAGCCCCAGGACCAGCCCATCAGCAGCCCCAGGACCAGCCCAATCAGCAGCCAGGACCAGCCCATCAGCAGCCAGGACCAGCCCATCAGCAGCCAGCCCCAGGACCAGCCCAATCAGCAGCCAGCCCCAGAACCAGTCCATCAGTAGCCAGGACCAGCCCAATCAGCAGCCAGCCCCAGAACCAGTCCATCAGTAGCCAGGACCAGCACATCAGTAGCCAGGACCAGCCCATCAGCAGCCAGGACCAGCCCATCAGCAGCCAGCCCCAGGACCAGCCCATCAGCAGCCAGCCCCAGGACCAGCCCATCAGCAGCCAGCCCCAGGACCAGCCCAATCAGCAGCCAGGACCAGCCCAATCAGCAGCCAGGACCAGCCCAATCAGCAGCCAGGACCAACCCAATCAGCAGCCAGGACCAGCCCATCAGCAGCCAGGACCAGCCCATCAGCAGCCAGGACCAGCCCATCAACAGCCAGCCCCAGGACCAGCCCAATCAACAGCCAGCCCCAGGACCAGCCCAATCAACAGCCAGTCCCAGGACCAGCCCAATCAGCAGCCAGCCCCAGGACCAGCCCATCAGCAGCCAGGACCAGCCCATCAGCAGCCAGCCCCAGGACCAGCCCATCAGCAGCCAGCCCCAGGACCAGCCCATCATAAGCCAGCCCCAGGACCAGCCCATCAGCAGCCAGCCCCAGGACCAGCCCAATCAGCAGCCAGGACCAGCCCATCAGCAGCCAGGACCAGCCCATCAGCAGCCAGGACCAGCCCAATCAGCAGCCAGCCCCAGGACCAGCCCAATCAGCAGCCAGGACCAGCCCATCAGCAGCCAGGACCAGCCCATCAACAGCCAGCCCCTGGACCAGCCCAATCAGCAGCCAGACCCAGGACCAGCCCATCAGCAGCCAGGACCAGCCCATCAGCAGCCAGCCCCAGGACCAGCCCATCAGCAGCCAGCCCCAGGACCAGCCCAATCAGCAGCCAGGACCAGCCCATCAGCAGCCAGGACCAGCCCATCAACAGCCAGCCCCTGGACCAGCCCAATCAGCAGCCAGACCCAGGACCAGCCCATCAGCAGCCAGGACCAGCCCATCAGCAGCCAGCCCCAGGACCAGCCCATCAGCAGCCAGCCCCAGGACCAGCCCATCAGCAGCCAGCCCAAGGACCAGCCCAATCAGCAGCCAGGACCAGCCCATCAGCAGCCAGGACCAGCCCATTATCAGCCAGCCCCAGGACCAGCCCAATCAGCAGCCAGCCCCAGAACCAGCCCATCAGTAGCCAGGACCAGCCCATCAGCAGCCAGGACCAGCCCATCAACAGCCAGCCCCTGGACCAGCCCAATCAGCAGCCAGACCCAGGACCAGCCCATCAGCAGCCAGGACCAGCCCATCAGCAGCCAGCCCCAGGACCAGCCCATCAGCAGCCAGCCCCAGGACCAGCCCAATCAGCAGCCAGGACCAGCCCATCAGCAGCCAGGACCAGCCCATCAACAGCCAGCCCCTGGACCAGCCCAATCAGCAGCCAGACCCAGGACCAGCCCATCAGCAGCCAGGACCAGCCCATCAGCAGCCAGCCCCAGGACCAGCCCATCAGCAGCCAGCCCCAGGACCAGCCCATCAGCAGCCAGCCCCAGGACCAGCCCAATCAGCAGCCAGGACCAGCCCATCAGCAGCCAGGACCAGCCCATTATCAGCCAGCCCCAGGACCAGCCCAATCAGCAGCCAGCCCCAGAACCAGCCCATCAGTAGCCAGGACCAGCACATCAGCAGCCAGCCCCAGGACCAGCCCATCAGCAGCCAGCCCCAGGACCAGCCCATCAGCAGCCAGGACCAGCCCATCAGCAGCCAGCCCCAGGACTAGCCCATCAGCCCCAGGACCAGCCCATCAGCAGCCAGCCCCAGGACCAGCACATCAGCAGCCAGGACTAGCCCATCAGCCCCAGGACCAGCCCATCAGCAGCCAGCCCCAGGACCAGCCCATCAGCAGCCAGGACCAGCCCATCAGCAGCCAGGACCAGGACCAGCCCAATCAGCAGCCAGGACCAGCCCATCAGCAGCCAGCCCCAGGACCAGCCCATCAGCAGCCAGCCCCAGGACCAGCCCATCAGCGGCCCCAGGACCAGCCCATCACCAGCGCATCAGCAGCCAGCCCCAGGACTAGCCCATCAGCCCCAGGACCAGTCCATCAGCAGCCAGCCCCAGGACCAGCACATCAGCAGCCAGGACTAGCCCATCAGCAGCCAGGACCAGCCCATCAACAGCCAGCCCCAGGACCAGCCCATCAGCAGCCAGCCCCAGGACCAGCCCATCAGCAGCCAGCCCCAGGACCAGCCCAATCAGCAGCCAGGACCAGCCCATCAGCAGCCAGCCCCAGGACTAGCCCATCAGCCCCAGGACCAGCCCATCAGCAGCCAGCCCCAGGACCAGCACATCAGCAGCCAGGACTAGCCCATCAGCGCCAGGACCAGCCCATCAGCAGCCAGCCCCAGGACCAGCCCATCAGCAGCCAGGACCAGCCCATCAGCAGCCAGGACCAGGACCAGCCCAATCAGCAGCCAGGACCAGCCCATCAGCAGCCAGCCCCAGGACCAGCCCATCAGCAGCCAGCCCCAGGACCAGCCCAATCAGCAGCCAGCCCCAGGACCAGCCCATCAGCAGCCAGCCCCAGGACCAGCCCATCAGCAGCCAGCCCCAGGACCAGCCCATCAGCGGCCAGGACCAGCGCATCAGCAGCCAGCCCCAGGACTAGCCCATCAGCCCCAGGACCAGTCCATCAGCAGCCAGCCCCAGGACCAGCACATCAGCAGCCAGGACTAGCCCATCAGCAGCCAGGACCAGCCCATCAACAGCCAGCCCCAGGACCAGCCCAATCAACAGCCAGCCCCAGGACCAGCCCAATCAACAGCCAGTCCCAGGACCAGCCCAATCAGCAGCCAGCCCCAGGACCAGCCCATCAGCAGCCAGGACCAGCCCATCAGCAGCCAGCCCCAGGACCAGCCCATCAGCAGCCAGCCCCAGGACCAGCCCATCAGCAGCCAGCCCCAGGACCAGCCCAATCAGCAGCCAGGACCAGCCCATCAGCAGCCAGGACCAGCCCATTATCAGCCAGCCCCAGGACCAGCCCAATCAGCAGCCAGCCCCAGAACCAGCCCATCAGTAGCCAGGACCAGCACATCAGCAGCCAGCCCCAGGACCAGCCCATCAGCAGCCAGCCCCAGGACCAGCCCATCAGCAGCCAGGACCAGCCCATCAGCAGCCAGCCCCAGGACTAGCCCATCAGCCCCAGGACCAGCCCATCAGCAGCCAGCCCCAGGACCAGCACATCAGCAGCCAGGACTAGCCCATCAGCCCCAGGACCAGCCCATCAGCAGCCAGCCCCAGGACCAGCCCATCAGCAGCCAGGACCAGCCCATCAGCAGCCAGGACCAGGACCAGCCCAATCAGCAGCCAGGACCAGCCCATCAGCAGCCAGCCCCAGGACCAGCCCATCAGCAGCCAGCCCCAGGACCAGCCCAATCAGCAGCCAGCCCCAGAACCAGCCCATCAGTAGCCAGGACCAGCACATCAGCAGCCAGGACCAGCCCATCAGCAGCCAGCCCCAGGACCAGCCCATCAGCAGCCAGCCCCAGGACCAGCCCATCAGCGGCCAGGACCAGCGCATCAGCAGCCAGCCCCAGGACTAGCCCATCAGCCCCAGGACCAGCCCATCAGCAGCCAGCCCCAGGACCAGCACATCAGCAGCCAGGACTAGCCCATCAGCCCCAAGACCAGCCCATCAGCAGCCAGCCCCAGGACCAGCCCATCAGCAGCCAGGACCAGCCCATCAGCAGCCAGGACCAGCCCATCAGCAGCCAGCCCCCAGGACTAGCCCATCAGCCCCAGGACCAGCCCATCAGCAGCCAGCCCCAGGACCAGCACATCAGCAGCCAGGACTAGCCCATCAGCCCCAAGACCAGCCCATCAGCAGCCAGCCCCAGGACCAGCCCATCAGCAGCCAGGACCAGCCCATCAGCAGCCAGGACCAGCCCATCAGCAGCCAGCCCCCAGGACTAGCCCATCAGCCCCAGGACCAGCCCATCAGCAGCCAGCCCCAGGACCAGCACATCAGCAGCCAGGACTAGCCCATCAGCCCCAGGACCAGCCCATCAGCAGCCAGCCCCAGGACCAGCCTATCAGCAGCCAGGACCAGCCCATCAGCAGCCAGGACCAGCCCATCAGCAGCCAGCCCCAGGACTAGCCCATCAGCCCCAGGACAAGCCCATCAGCAACCAGCCCCAGGACTAGCCCATCAGCCCCAGGACTAGCACATCAGCCCCAGGACTAGCCCATCAGCCCCAGGACCAGCCCATCAGCAACCAGCCCCAGGACTAGCCCATCAGCAGCCAGGACCAGCCCATCAGCAGCCAGGACCAGCCCATCAGCAGCCAGCCCCAGGACCAGCCCATCAGCAGCCAGGACCAGCCCATCAGCAGCCAGGAACAGCCCATCAGCAGCCAGCCCCAGGACCAGCCCAATCAGTTGCCAGCCCCAGAACCAGCACATCAGCAGCCAGGACTAGCCCATCAGCCCCAGGACCAGCCCATCAGCAGCCAGCCCCAGGACCAGCCTATCAGCAGCCAGGACCAGCCCATCAGCAGCCAGGACCAGCCCATCAGCAGCCAGCCCCAGGACTAGCCCATCAGCCCCAGGACAAGCCCATCAGCAACCAGCCCCAGGACTAGCCCATCAGCCCCAGGACTAGCACATCAGCCCCAGGACTAGCCCATCAGCCCCAGGACCAGCCCATCAGCAACCAGCCCCAGGACTAGCCCATCAGCAGCCAGGACCAGCCCATCAGCAGCCAGGACCAGCCCATCAGCAGCCAGCCCCAGGACCAGCCCATCAGCAGCCAGGACCAGCCCATCAGCAGCCAGGAACAGCCCATCAGCAGCCAGCCCCAGGACCAGCCCAATCAGTTGCCAGCCCCAGAACCAGTCCATCAGCAGCCAGGACCAGCCCATCAGGAGCCAGGACCAGCCCATCAGCAGCCAGGACCAGCCCATCAGCAGCCAGGACCAGCCCATCAGCAGCAAGCGCCAGGACCAGCCTATCAGCAGCCAGGACTAGCCCATCAGCAGCCATGACCAGCCCATCAGCAGCCAGGACTAGCCCATCAGCAGCCAGGACCAGCCCATCAGCAGCCAGGACCAGCCCAATCAGCAGCCAGGACTAGCCCATCAGCAGCCAGGACCAGCCCATCAGCAGCCAGGACCAGCCCATCAGCAGCCAGCCCCAGGACCAGCCCATCAGCAGCCAGGACCAGCCCATCAGCAGCCAGGAACAGCCCATCAGCAGCCAGCCCCAGAACCAGTCCATCAGCAGCCAGGACCAGCCCATCAGGAGCCAGGACCAGCCCATCAGCAGCCAGGACCAGCCCATCAGCAGCCAGGACCAGCCCATCAGCAGCAAGCGCCAGGACCAGCCTATCAGCAGCCAGGACTAGCCCATCAGCAGCCATGACCAGCCCATCAGCAGCCAGGACTAGCCCATCAGCAGCCAGGACCAGCCCATCAGCAGCCAGGACCAGCCCAATCAGCAGCCAGGACCAGCCCATCAGCAGCCAGCCCCAGGACCAGCCCATCAGCAGCCAGGACCAGCCCATCAGCAGCCAGGAACAGCCCATCAGCAGCCAGCCCCAGAACCAGTCCATCAGCAGCCAGGACCAGCCCATCAGGAGCCAGGACCAGCCCATCAGCAGCCAGGACCAGCCCATCAGCAGCCAGGACCAGCCCATCAGCAGCAAGCGCCAGGACCAGCCTATCAGCAGCCAGGAACAGCCCATCAGCAGCCAGCCCCAGAACCAGTCCATCAGCAGCCAGGACCAGCCCATCAGGAGCCAGGACCAGCCCATCAGCAGCCAGGACCAGCCCATCAGCAGCCAGGACCAGCCCATCAGCAGCAAGCGCCAGGACCAGCCTATCAGCAGCCAGGACTAGCCCATCAGCAGCCATGACCAGCCCATCAGCAGCCAGGACTAGCCCATCAGCAGCCAGGACCAGCCCATCAGCAGCCAGGACCAGCCCAATCAGCAGCCAGGACCAGCCCAATCAGCAGCCAGGACCAGCCCAATCAGCAGCCAGGACCAACCCAATCAGCAGCCAGGACCAGCCCATCAGCAGCCAGGACCAGCCCATCAGCAGCCAGCCCCAGGACCAGCCCAATCAGCAGCCAGCCCCAGGACCAGCCCATCAGCAGCCAGCAGCCAGGACCAGCCCAATCAACAGCCAGGACTAGCCCATCAGCAGCCAGCAGCCAGGACCAGCCCATCAACAGCCAGGACCAGCCCATCAGCAGCCAGGACCAGCCCCATCAGCAGCCAGCAGCCAGGACCAGCCCATCAGCAGCCAGGACCAGCCAATCAGCAGCCAGGACCAGCGCATCAGCAGCCAGCCCCAGGACCAGCCCAATCAACAGCCAGCCCCAGGACCAGCCCAATCAGCAGCCAGGACCAGCCCATCAGCAGCCAGGACCAGCCCATCAGCAGCCAGCACCAGGACTAGCCCATCAGCAGCCAGGACCAGCCCAATCAGCAGCCAGGACTAGCCCATCAGCAGCCAGGACCAGCCCATCAGCAGCCAGGACCAGCCCATCAACAGCCAGCCCCAGGACCAGCCCAATCAGCAGCCAGCCCCAGGACCAGCCCATCAGCAGCCAGGACCAGCCCAATCAGCAGCCAGCCCCAGGACCAGCCCAATCAACAGCCAGCCCCAGGACCAGCCCAATCAGCAGCCAGGACCAGCCCATCAGCAGCCAGGACCAGCCCATCAACAGCCAGCCCCTGGACCAGCTCATCAGCAGCCAGGACCAGCCCATCAGCAGCCAGCCCCAGGTCTAGCCCATCAGCAGCCAGGACCAGCCCAATCAGCAGCCAGGACTAGCCCATCAGCAGCCAACAGCCAGGACCAGCCCATCAGCAGCCAGGACCAGCCCATCAGCAGCCAGGATCAGCCCTATCAGCAGCCAGCAGCCAGGACCAGCCCATCAGCAGCCAGGACCAGCCCATCAGCAGCCAGGACCAGCCCAATCAGCAGCCAGACCCAGGACCAGCCCATCAGCAGCCAGCCCCAGGACCAGCCCAATCAACAGCCAGCCCCAGGACCAGCCCAATCAGCAGCCAGGACCAGCCCATCAGCAGCCAGGACCAGCCCATCAACAGCCAGCCCCTGGACCAGCCCATCAGCAGCCAGGACCAGCCCATCAGCAGCCAGCCCCAGGTCTAGCCCATCAGCAGCCAGGACCAGCCCAATCAGCAGCCAGGACTAGCCCATCAGCAGCCAACAGCCAGGACCAGCCCATCAGCAGCCAGGACCAGCCCATCAGCAGCCAGGATCAGCCCTATCAGCAGC
>NW_027259630.1:0-26822 GCF_045791955.1 Oncorhynchus clarkii lewisi
ACTGCCCTGCCTCACCCCTCTCCCTCGTCTCACCCCTTACACACCCATCCTACGGCCACCCAAGTAACACCCCTCACACCCCCATACTACAGCCATCCAAGTAACACCCCTCACCCCACCCCCATACTACAGCCACCCAGGGTATCCACTTCTCCCCCTCAGGTTCCCCTGTCCTTGATCTGGGTTTAAATAATGAGCACTGTAATTACCATTTCATCTGGTTTAAACATCACTGGATTACCGTGATACATTTTCAATGTTGGACAGATTGAGAAAAATACATCTGTAATTATACAGGCTGGACATACGTCTAAATCATTTATTGTCTGTGTGATATTAAAGCTATGCTGTGATTAGCAATTTAAATGTCCAGGGGAGATATTATTGCTTTCTGTATGTATGGATAAAAAGAAGAGAGAGCAACATGCTACTTGTCAGTGAGTACCTCTGTGGTGTGTGTGTGTGTGTGTGTGTGTGTGTGTGTGTGTGTGTGTGTGTGTGTGTGTGTGTGTGTGTGTGTGTGTGTGTGTGTGTGTGTGTGTATAAATGTGTGTACCTTTTGTTTGTTTGTGCATGTGTGTGTGTGTGTGTGTGTGTGTGTGCTAAAAAGGCTTATTTATTCCTTCAACACCACAGATACATAAATAATGGACTCTACCTTTTTTATATCCTAGTTCTTAAATGTCGGGACAATCCTTGTCCGGCAGGGAAACGTTATTTTTATAGTTTAAAAAAATATTGATTTTGTTGCCTTATTTTAGCTTAAAAATACATTTAGGGGAATTTTATAAGGGAAATAATTTATTTTGGAATTGTCCAAATATTTTCTAAATGATTCATTTCCTGATAGAATGGTCATGTTTTTATTAATGTTTTATCTTTAGAGGCAAAAATATTTGTGTTTTGAGTATTTGTCGTCAACTCAATCAGTGGCTTGTCAACTAACCCCCTGAAGATCGATTTTCTTTGTTTATATTCACTGTTCTGCAACAAATGCTTCAACCATTGAAGTATTTACTGTTCTATATCTAAGGGATCATGTTTGCTTTATACATGTTGTTTTATGTTCTGAACCTAGAAAAACATGCCAAAATGCTAATGAAATTAGCCCTGGAGCATTTATTAAAATATACAAAATAAAACCAAAATACATTTGGAGATTTGTATCACATATTTGAATAATCTAATGTTAGAATTAAACAGTCAAGGTGTCACACCCTGACCTTAGAGATCCCTGTTTATTCTCTATATTTTGATTAGGTCAGGGTGTGATTATGTATATCTATGGTTTCTTTTTCTTTGTTGGCCTAGTATGGTTCCAAATCAGAGGCAGCTGTCTATCGTTGTCTCTGATTGGGGATCATACTTAGGCAGCCCTTTTTCCCACCTTCTGTTGTGGGATCTTGTCTTTGTTTGGTTGCATGTATTTTGCACGACGAAGCTTTTCGTTCTTTGTAATGTTTTTTTTTTTTTTTGCTGGTTCACATTTAATAAAATATGATGAACTCAAATCACGCTGCGTCTTGGTCTACCCTTAATGACGGACGTTACACAAGGCCTTTAAAAACCCTTGTCAGACAATACATGTACAAATGAAATGCCTTTACGGTGTTTGAGGGAGTTGACATGAATCCAGTTAGTTGCATTTTATGAAAACATTTAAGAATTAGGTTGTTCCTTTACACGGTGTGATAGCTGGTACTTTGGTTTATCAAAATATATATTTAAAATGTTGTTAATATTAAGAAGATTGTCCCATCTTTCAAGAATCCCTGACCTACAGTTGATGTCGGAGGTTTACACACACTTAGGTTGGAGTCATTAAAACTAGTTTTTCAACCACTCCACACATTTCTTGTTAACAAACAATAGTTTTGGTAAGTCGTTTAGGACATCTACTTTGTACATGACACAAGTAATTTTTCCAATAATTGTTTACAGACAGATTTTTTTCACCTATCATTCACTGTATCACAATTCCAGTGGGTCAGACGTTTACATGCACTAAGTTGACTGTGCCTTTAAACAGCTTGGAAAATTCCAGAAAATTATGTCATGGCTTTCGAAGCATCTGATAAGCTAATTGACATAATTTGAGTCATTTGGAGGTGTACCTGTGGATGTACACTGCTCAAAAAAATAAAGGGAACACTAAAATAACACATCCTAGATCTGAATAAATGAAATATTCTTAAATACTTTTTTCTTTACATAGTTGAATGTTCTGACAACAAAATCACACAAAAATTATCAATGGAAATCAAATTTATCAACCCATGGAGGTCTGGATTTGGAGTCACACTCAAAATTAAAGTGGAAAACCACACTACAGGCTGATCCAACTTTGATGTAATGTCCTTAAAACAAGTCAAAATGAGGCTCAGTAGTGTGTGTGTGGCCTCCACGTGCCTGTATGACCTCCCTACAACGCATGCTCCTGATGAGGTGGCGGATGGTCTCCTGAGGGATCTCCTCCCAGACCTGGACTAAAACATCCGCCAACTCCTGGACAGTCTGTGGTGCAACGTGGCGTTGGTGGATGGAGCGAGACATGATGTCCCAGATGTGCAGATCAATGCCTTCCTCTTGCAGGAACTGCTGACACACTCCAGCCACATGAGGTCTAGCATTGTCTTGCATTAGGAGGAACCCAGGGCCAACCGCACCAGCATATGGTCTCACAAGGGGTCTGAGGATCTCATCTCGGTACCTAATGGCAGTCAGGCTACCTCTGGCAAGCACATGGAGGGCTGTGCAGCCCCCCAAAGAAATGCCACCCCACACCATGACAGACCCACCGCCAAACCGGTCATGCTGGAGGATGTTGCAGGCAGCAGAATGTTCTCCACGGCGTCTCCAGACTGTCACGTCTGTCACATGTGCTCAGTGTGAACCTGCTTTCATCTGTGAAGAGCACAGGGCACCAGTGGCGAATTTGCCAATCTTGGTGTTCTCTGGCAAATGCCAAACGTCCTGCACGGTGTTGGGCTGTAAGCACAACCCCCACTTGTGGACGTTGGGCCCTCATACCACCCTCATGGAGTCTGTTTCTGACCGTTTGAGCAGACACATGCACATTTGTGGCCTGCTGGAGGTCATTTTGCAGGGCTCTGGCTACCTCCACAAAGGCGGAGGTAGCGGTCCTGCTGCTGGGTTGTTGCCCTCCTACGGCCTCCTCCACGTCTCCTGATGTACTGGCCTGTCTCCTGGTTGCGCCTCCATGCTCTGGACACTACGCTGACAGACACAGCAAACCTTCTTGCCACAGCTCGCATTGATGTGCCATCCTTGATGAGCTGCACTACCTGAGCCACTTGTGTGGGTTGTAGACTCTGTCTCATGCTACCACTAGAGTGAAAGCACCGCCAGCATTCAAAAGTGACGAAAACATCAGCCAGGAAGCATAGGAACTGAGAAGTGGTATGTGGTCACCACCTGCAGAACCACTCATTTATTGGGGGTGTCTTGCTAATTGCCTATAATTTCCACCTGTTGTCTATTCCATTTGCACAACAGCATGAGAAATGTATTGTCAATCAGTGTTGCTTCCTAAGTGGACAGTTTGATTTCACAGAAGTGTGATTGACTTGGAGTTACATTGTGTTGTTTAAGTGTTCCCTTTATTTTTTTGAGCAGTGTATTTCAAGGCCTACCTTCAAACTCAGTGCCTCTTTGCTTGCCATCATAGGAAAAAAAAATCAGCTAAGACCTCAGAAAAATAATTGTAGACCTCCACAAGTCTGGTTCATCCTTGGGAGCAATTTCCAGACGCCTGAATGTACCACGTTCATCTGTACAAACAATAGTACGCAAGTATAAACACCATGGGACAACGCAGCCATCATACCGCTCAGGAAGGAGACGCGTTCTGTCTCCTAGAGATGAACGTACTTTGGTGCGAAAGTGCAAATCAATCCCAGAACAACAGCAAAGGACCTTGTGAAGATGCTGGAGGAAACGGGTAATAAAGTATCTATATCCACAGTAAAACGAGTCCTATATTGAAATAACCTGAAAGGCTGCTCAGCAAGGAAGAAGCCACTGCTCCAAACCCGCCATATAAAAGCCAGACTACGGTTTGCAACTGCACCTGGGGACAAAGATCATACTTTTTGGAGAAAGGTTCTCTGGTCTGATGAAACAAAAATAGAACTGTTTGGCCATATTGACCATCGTTATGTTTGGAGGAAAAGGAGGGAGGCTTACAAGCCGAAGAACATCATCCCAACTGTGAAGCACGGGGGTGGCAGCATCATGTTGTGGGGGTGCTTTGCTGCAGGAGGGACTGGTGCACTTCACAAAATAGATGGCATCATGAGGGAGGAAGATTATGTGGATATATTGAAGCAACATCTCAAGACAGTTAAAGCTTGGTCGCGAATGGGTCTTCCAAATGGACAATGACCCCAAGCATACATCCAAAATGGCTTAAGGACAACAACGTCAAGGTATTGGAGTGGCCATCACAAAGCCCTGACCTCAATCCCATAGAAAATTTGTGGGCAGAACTGAAAAAAGTGTGTGCGAGCAAGGAGGCCTACAAACCTGACTCAGTTACACCAGCTCTGCCAGGAGGAATGGGCCAAAATTCATTATTGTGGGAAGCCTGTGGAAGGCTACCCGAGACGTTTGATCCAAGTTAAACAATTTAAAGGCAATGCTACAAAATACTAATTGAATGTATGTAAACTTCTGACCCACTGGGAATGTGATGAAAGAAATAAAAGCTGAAATAAATAATTCTCTCTACTATTATCCTGACATTTCACATTCTTAAACTAAAGTGGTGATCCTAACTGACCTAAGACAGGGCATTTTTACGAGGTTTTAATGTCAGGAATTGTGAAAAACTGAGTTTAAATGTGTTTGGCTAAGGTGTATGTAAACTTCCGACTTCAACTGTATATGCCACTAGAATACAGTACCATAACAAATATGTTTGGCTTTGTCTCATGCTGTATTGGTTTAGATAGTTCCTAAATCAGACATTTTTCAGTAAGGTTCTGAATCGGGTTTTGACTGGGTCAAATCCCTAAAATTTCATTTGCAAAATGTGTGGATATGTTTTGTTACAATGTATTTCTTGCCATATCAATAAATAAAATCAGCTCTATGCATTTCTAGTGGCCTATCCCGTTTGGATTCGACTTAAAGCCTGAATTCCCTCGTGGAATTGCATTATAAATCAAGGCTATAAAACAGACCACACAATAATAATTTCTTACACAATGTGTACTGGTCTGGTGTGACTATGTATTACCATATGTGTCAACATTGCCTGGGTCAGTATTTTGCATTGAATCCCACACACATAATATTTTTGAGTTCACATACTGTAGGCATACCTTCAGCTACTGTTTACACTGTCTGTCTGTCTGTCTGTCTGTCTGTCTGTGTCAACTTTGCCTGGGTCAGTATTTTGCATTGAATCCCACACACATAATATTTTTGAGTTCACATACTGTAGGCATACCTTCAGCTACTGTTTACACTGTCTGTCTGTCTGTCTGTCTGTCTGTCTGTCTGTCGGTCTGTCGGTCTGTCGGTCGGTCGGTCGGTCGGTCTGTCGGTCTGTCGGTCTGTCGGTCTGTCGGTCTGTCGGTCTGTCGGTCTGTCTGTCTGTCTGTCTGTCTGTCTGTTATGCATCTCTGTTCGTTCATGAGCGCTGAGTTTATGTGTGTACTTCTGTGTGTGTGTGTACATCTGAGGTGTGTGGGTGTGTACTTGTGTTTAAATCTGTGTCTACATCTCTCTCTCCCAGGACATCCTCCAGTCCTCCCAGACCTGTGTGATGTTGACCTGTACCAGCCCCTGGCAGCAGGCAGTGTCTTAATAACCCAGCCCCTGGTCCTGCTGCTCCTGCTGGGATAGCTGTGTGTCTGTGGCCCCTGCTCCACCAAGCTCCACTGGGCTCCACGGTGCAGTGTTGACCTCTGACACTGACTATGGCTAATGAGCCAGGTAGGGCCGTGGTGGAGCGGAGCTGGGGCCCCGGCAGCTGCAGCTGAGCTTTATACCCCAGTTCCAGGTGATGTCATTCGTCCTAATCAGCGAAGGTGTGTGTGTGTGAAAAGAGACTTGTCCTGCAACAACTGAAGCACTGAGAAGGTATGGACACACGCATGCACTCACATACACACGCAATGAGGACTCATGCGCCATTAATAATTCACCAGCATTAATTATGACTTGTCTATATCTCAGTTTGATGCCAATGCTGAGGGCATGTTAATGCGACTGATGTCTGCAAGGAGCCTCTCTCTCTTTTTACTCTCTTTCCCCCTCTAACTTTTGCTCTCTCTCTCTCTCTCTCTCTCTCTCTCTCTCTCTCTCTCTCTCTCTCTCTCTCTCTCTCTCTTTCTCTTTTTACTCTCTTTATCTCTTTCCCCCTCTAACTTCTGCTCTCTCTCTCTCTCTCTCTCTCTCTCTCTCTCTCTCTCTCTCTCTCCCTCTCTCTCTTTCTCTTTTTACTCTCTTTATCTCTTTCCCCCTCTAACTTTTGCTCTCTCTCTCTCTCTCTCTCTCTCTCTCTCTCTCTGTGTCACACACACACACACACCTCCCTTGGTGTGAGCATGAAGTCACCGCTAGCAGCCAGGCCCAGCCACAGGGACCTAATTAACACAACATCAATTATGGGATGCTGATGAAGCAGTCACTGGAGCCATCTCAGGGCAGACCACCGATGCGCTTGCTTTGCATTGTCCACACAATAGGCCAGTGTGGGGGAGTGCCTTTAGTGTGTGTGGGTGTATATTTGTTTTCTTCCCTTGCAGGGAGGGGGGTGTGTGTGTATGTCTATATATGTGTGTGTGTGTGTGTGTACACAGAGCCAATGCCACCACACCAGGTGTGTAATTAACTGTAGTCTGGTGGAGCAGTGAGCCCATGCTAATTAGCCTAGTGGCGGCTGCTTCTCCGCCACTCCTCTTTCCTCTTCTCTGTCCACAGTTGATCCTTAAGTGCCCGGTGCAGTCAAAAAGTTGAGTTTCCAGGGTGGCAGGCAATGTGCAACTTCTGTGTGTTTACTGTGAACACTGAGGCTGTACGTGCTGTAAGTTACAATTTTAAGTGGCTATTTGACCATAGCGTCGTCCGGGTTAGGGGAGGGTTTGGCCGCTATTGACCCATGTAAGCCTACCAGAATGGTCAACCATCATAAACAATGGAAAAAATGCATCCCATAACATTTTAACATGGAAATAGCTGTTCTATCATTCAGGTTCGATCCCGGGCTGTATCACAACTTGGTCGTGATCGGGAGTCCCAGCGTCATCCGGGTTAGGGCGGCACATTATTGACCCAGCGTCGTCCGGGTTAGGGGAGGGTTTGGCTGGGGTAGGCCGCCATTGACCCAGCGTCATCCGGGTTAGGGGAGGGTTTGGCTGGGGTAGGCCGTCATTGACCCAGCGTCGTCCGGGTTAGGGGAGGGTTTGGCTGGGGTAGGCCGTCATTGACCCAGCGTCGTCCGGGTTAGGGGAGGGTTTGGCTGGGGTAGGCCGTCATTGACCCAGCGTCGTCCGGGTTAGGGGAGGGTTTGGCTGGGGTAGGCCGTCATTGACCCAGCGTCGTCCGGGTTAGGGGAGGGTTTGGCTGGGGTAGGCCGTCATTGTAAATAAGAATTTGTTATTTTGCCAAGTTAAATAAAAACATTCCGTGAGACTTTTGAAAAAAACATACAGGGCTTTACATTAACCCGTTAACCTACTTTTCCTACAAACTGAAAATGGTTGGTTGATGCAAGAAACCACTTTACAAAATACAATTAATTATTATTCCCATACCATTATTACAGTGAATCAGACAAATTATGCTACCCTCTGCCTATTGGCTACTGAGCTTATTCAAGCCTGTCTCAAAACACAACACTTCCCTTTTAAGACAAAAAAAAGCTCTTCACCTGACTCTCTTTTCAAAGATGTCTAGAAATGTACATGTTTTGTGCTCTTGTAGGAAGAATTCACTCCTTCATTGCTGTCTACAAATTATCTATAACTGGGCTAATAACTCACTAACTGGCAAAGAATATGAACAAATGTGTGCGTGTGGCTGATGCAGCTCTCGCTTTGATCTCAAAACAAACTCATCTACTCAAGACCGCTCATGCTGTAAACAGCAGTTCAAAGTGAATGGCACAGATCCATATATGGCAGCGGTGTATTTGCACATAGGCCTACTGCAGCTCTGATTGGTTATGGCGCGCCAGTCTATGTAGACTAGAGTATGGGCCTGAGTCGTGCCTGTCAGTCAACGCAATAGAATCCTACTCCGATGAGTTCTGCCTACAAAACAGTCTCTTGCATAGTTTGTTTGGCATACTACGTTTGCATAGTTTGTTTCGGTATGTTGCATTGAAATGGGCTAATATTGCATTGATTCGATCACAATTCCCACAGTAAAGGGAAACGTTGAATGTTAACAATCGGGGAAAACTCTAGAAAGCTGAGTGAACGGACTGATATTTCTTCTGCGCGGCAGTCCCTGTGCAGCTTAGAGGGAACATTGGTGGCAGGTAGCCTGGCAGTGAGTTTCCTGAGGTGGCAGGTAGCCTGGGAGTGAGTTTCCTGAGGTGGCAGGTAGCCTGGCAGTGAGTTTCCTGGGGTGGCAGGTAGCCTGGCAGTGAGTTTCCTGAGGTGGCAGGGAGCCCTGAGCAGTGAGTTTCCTGAGGTGGCAGGTAGCCTGGCAGTGAGTTTCCTGAGGTGGCAGGTAGCCTGGCAGTGAGTTTCCTGGGGTGGCAGGTAGCCTGGCAGTGAGTTTCCTGGGGTGGCAGGTAGCCTAGCGGTTAAAAGTTACGGGCCAGTAATTTAAAGGTCGCTGGTTTGAATCCCTGAGCCGACTAAGTGAAAAATCTGGTGATGTGCCCTTGAGCAAAGCAGTTAAGCAAAGCATCATAATTGCTCCTGTAAATTTCTACATATTTCCACAATATGAAGTTGGAATAATACTGTGAATTTGTGAAAATGAGGTTACTGCCCTTGTAGTGTAAGAGTTGTTTGAATAGACCGCCTGACATTTCAGCCTGTTTTGACTAGATTAACCTTTGTCCTTTCCATGGTGACATCACCATGACAGAGGGTTCCAAAGCTAGTTTTTAATTTTCCCCCCAACACTCCCAGACCATCCTAGCAAAATTCTTGCTTGAGAAATTGCTCTTTGCTAAGAAGCTATTTTTGTTTTATTTTTGCCCATTTGAATTCAAAACAATCACAGTAAGGTATTTTATTGTTACCCAGAAATGATTTGATATTGAGATAAAAACAGCTGCAGTGGACATTTTATAAATGTAACTAAATGAAATCTAAAATGTAATCTACATCATCCCCAAAGTATGGCCCTATCATGAGAGTACCATAAACAATAACTAGTAATGCTATTTTATATGATGTATTTCCTATTCAACAAAACTGTATGAATAAGGCTTGAAATGACTTATAAGAGTTCTAAATCTAGTATAATCAAATGACTAACTACAAGGTGTTTAGGTAGAGAAAATGTTCATATTTTCTAAAGGTCTCTCTTGATCAAAACTTCTTTCCCCATCGCTGTGAACGTCTCACAGACCTCTAGCTTGGCATCCGGAACTCGTTAGGAACTTGCTTTACATGTCATATTATCTATGCATGGTGATGTCACCATGGAATGCCGAAACCCCCGCCCATGCAAACCTGCTGATTAGAAGGACCCGTGTCGATTATAACAACACTGATCACATTTTTTCACACTTTTACAGTGTTAGTTTCATCAGCTGTTGTACAATATGATACAAAACACTGTAAAAACTGAATTTTGACTGCGCTGGGCCAAGATTTTAAGTGGATAGAGGGTTATGTAATTGTGAACTAATTCTATTTTGATACACTCTTGATCCGGAGATCAGTCATTCAATGTAACAACTGACGGACATTAAAAACTAAACGTAAACGTAGTATTTATTTCAGTTCAGCTCCTCCGGTTCCAGGGGAAACATGTAGTATTTATTTCAGTTCAGCTCCTCCGGTTCCAGGGGAAACATGTAGTATTTATTTCAGTTCAGCTCCTCCGGTTCCAGGGGAAACATGTAGTATTTATTTCAGTTCAGCTCCTCCGGTTCCAGGGGAAACATGTAGTATTTATTTCAGTTCAGCTCCTCCGGTTCCAGGGGAAACATGTAGTATTTATTTCAGTTCAGCTCCTCCGGTTCCAGGGGAAACGTGTAGTATTTATTTCAGTTCAGCTCCTCCGGTTCCAGGGGAAACGTGTAGTATTTATTTCAGTTCAGCTCCTCCGGTTCCAGGGGAAACATGTAGTATTTATTTCAGTTCAGCTCCTCCGGTTCCAGGGGAAACATGTAGTATTTATTTCAGTTCAGCTCCTCCGGTTCCAGGGGAAACATGTAGTATTTATTTCAGTTCAGCTCCTCCGGTTCCAGGGGAAACATGTAGTATTTATTTCAGTTCAGCTCCTCCGGTTCCAGGGGAAACATGTAGTATTTATTTCAGTTCAGCTCCTCCGGTTCCAGGGGAAACATGTAGTATTTATTTCAGTTCAGCTCCTCCGGTTCCAGGGGAAACGTGTAGTATTTATTTCAGTTCAGCTCCTCCGGTTCCAGGGGAAACGTGTAGTATTTATTTCAGTTCAGCTCCTCCGGTTCCAGGGGAAACATGTAGTATTTATTTCAGTTCAGCTCCTCCGGTTCCAGGGGAAACATGTAGTATTTATTTCAGTTCAGCTCCTCCGGTTCCAGGGGAAACATGTAGTATTTATTTCAGTTCAGCTCCTCCGGTTCCAGGGGAAACATGTAGTATTTATTTCAGTTCAGCTCCTCCGGTTCCAGGGGAAACATGTAGTATTTATTTCAGTTCAGCTCCTCCGGTTCCAGGGGAAACATGTAGTATTTATTTCAGTTCAGCTCCTCCGGTTCCAGGGGAAACATGTAGTATTTATTTCAGTTCAGCTCCTCCGGTTCCAGGGGAAACATGTGGTATTTATTTCAGTTCAGCTCCTCCGGTTCCAGGGGAAACGTGTAGTATTTATTTCAGTTCAGCTCCTCCGGTTCCAGGGGAAACGTGTGGTATTTATTTCAGTTCAGCTCCTCCGGTTCCAGGGGAAACATGTAGTATTTATTTCAGTTCAGCTCCTCCGGTTCCAGGGGAAACATGTAGTATTTATTTCAGTTCAGCTCCTCCGGTTCCAGGGGAAACATGTAGTATTTATTTCAGTTCAGCTCCTCCGGTTCCAGGGGAAACATGTAGTATTTATTTCAGTTCAGCTCCTCCGGTTCCAGGGGAAACATGTAGTATTTATTTCAGTTCAGCTCCTCCGGTTCCAGGGGAAACATGTAGTATTTATTTCAGTTCAGCTCCTCCGGTTCCAGGGGAAACATGTAGTATTTATTTCAGTTCAGCTCCTCCGGTTCCAGGGGAAACATGTGGTATTTATTTCAGTTCAGCTCCTCCGGTTCCAGGGGAAACATGTAGTATTTATTTCAGTTCAGCTCCTCCGGTTCCAGGGTAAACATGTAGTATTTATTTCAGTATTTATTTCAGTTCAGCTCCTCCGGTTCCAGGGGAAACATGTAGTATTTATTTCAGTTCAGCTCCTCCGGTTCCAGGGGAAACATGTGGTATTTATTTCAGTATTTATTTCAGTTCAGCTCCTCCGGTTCCAGGGGAAACATGTAGTATTTATTTCAGTTCAGCTCCTCCGGTTCCAGGGGAAACATGTAGTATTTATTTCAGTTCAGCTCCTCCGGTTCCAGGGGAAACATGTAGTATTTATTTCAGTTCAGCTCCTCCGGTTCCAGGGGAAACATGTAGTATTTATTTCAGTTCAGCTCCTCCGGTTCCAGGGGAAACATGTAGTATTTATTTCAGTTCAGCTCCTCCGGTTCCAGGGGAAACATGTAGTATTTATTTCAGTTCAGCTCCTCCGGTTCCAGGGGAAACATGTAGTATTTATTTCAGTTCAGCTCCTCCGGTTCCAGGGGAAACATGTAGTATTTATTTCAGTTCAGCTCCTCCGGTTCCAGGGGAAACATGTAGTATTTATTTCAGTTCAGCTCCTCCGGTTCCAGGGGAAACATGTAGTATTTATTTCAGTTCAGCTCCTCCGGTTCCAGGGGAAACATGTAGTATTTATTTCAGTTCAGCTCCTCCGGTTCCAGGGGAAACATGTGGTATTTATTTCAGTTCAGCTCCTCCGGTTCCAGGGGAAACATGTAGTATTTATTTCAGTTCAGCTCCTCCGGTTCCAGGGGAAACATGTAGTATTTATTTCAGTTCAGCTCCTCCGGTTCCAGGGGAAACATGTAGTATTTATTTCAGTTCAGCTCCTCCGGTTCCAGGGGAAACATGTAGTATTTATTTCAGTTCAGCTCCTCCGGTTCCAGGGGAAACATGTAGTATTTATTTCAGTTCAGCTCCTCCGGTTCCAGGGGAAACATGTAGTATTTATTTCAGTTCAGCTCCTCCGGTTCCAGGGGAAACGTGTAGTATTTATTTCAGTTCAGCTCCTCCGGTTCCAGGGGAAACGTGTAGTATTTATTTCAGTTCAGCTCCTCCGGTTCCAGGGGAAACGTGTAGTATTTATTTCAGTTCAGCTCCTCCGGTTCCAGGGGAAACGTGTAGTATTTATTTCAGTTCAGCTCCTCCGGTTCCAGGGGAAACATGTAGTATTTATTTCAGTTCAGCTCCTCCGGTTCCAGGGGAAACATGTAGTATTTATTTCAGTTCAGCTCCTCCGGTTCCAGGGGAAACATGTAGTATTTATTTCAGTTCAGCTCCTCCGGTTCCAGGGGAAACATGTAGTATTTATTTCAGTTCAGCTCCTCCGGTTCCAGGGGAAACATGTAGTATTTATTTCAGTTCAGCTCCTCCGGTTCCAGGGGAAACATGTGGCGGAAGACGAAGAACGCCACTGATCTTTGGCTAAAGGAAAACAGCTGATGTTGCGTCTTATTAAATGAGTTATTATTACCGTCTTCACTGAGGGAAGAAAGGAGGGATTTCTGTCCTCCTTTTCTCTAGAGCCTTGTCATCCATCAGGAGAGAGAAAGAGAGAAAGAGAGAGGGAGACGAGTAACTGGGGCAGCAGCAGTGTGTGTATGTCAGAGGTATTAGACAGATACTGCTAATACTTCTGTACACACACACCTTTCCTGTTAACCGCCTTGAATAACACTCGGCAGATGTTTGACTGGTTATTTCATTAAACCATGGCATCAAGCTTCAGATTGGTGGGAGACTGCATTGCACTTTGCAGACATTGCACACAAAGGCACGGTCTCCACTTGGTGTTGTTTGTAAGATTCCATCCTGTGTGTAAACGACAGCATTTGTATCAAATAGACACAAGACAGGTAATATCTAAGGCAAATTGTCCCATATGGTTGTCAGGGGTTCACTCGTCAACTGTCCTTTTGCAGCTTGACAGTCTAACAGTCTAACCTTTAATACAAAAGCCTATTCCACCCCGCAGAATGTAATACATATTACATGTGGCAGCAAACAGAGAGGGGAATTGGAGTGAACTCCCTGAGAGAGTAGAGTGGACAACACTAACCCTACCCTGCACATTCCTTTAAATTGATGTTGAGGAGTTCAGGTCCAAGAGAAACATGTTACATTTCTGAGAGAGAGAGAGAGAGAGAGAGAGAGAGAGAGAGAGAGATTCATTGACCGATAACATGACCAACGCCTCTAAAAAAGTGATTTTGTGCTATGATGCTATGCTTCTGCTCGACTTGACCACATCAGAAGACCTATTAAACCCGTACACATTTCATGTCTGTCGGTTGGGCCGGGGAAAATACAGTTTAGAATACAAGGGCCAGGGGATTGGCCAATGATGTATTGTCAAGTGGTGTTGAGAGCCGCACCTCCTGAGGACTACTCGACACAGAGGAGTTCTTTCTCTCTCCTTTCTTTCTCTCTCTCCTTTCTTTCTCCCTTTCTCTCTCTCGCTCTCTTTTCTCTCTCTCTCTCTCTCTTTTCTCTCCCTCTCTCTCAGGGTGTCTGTGAAAGCTGATATTTTCCAGCTTACAAATACTCAGAAGAACAAGTCACTGCTCATGGAAGTGCAAAAACCCAGAGGAAAATAAACAATGCTATATATCAAACAGATCTACTGTATGAAAACACACCAGGAAGAAACCCCCAAAATCATCCTTGAAAAGTGCCTTATATCTGTACCGTGTCTCGGTGTATCTGAAATCTGTACAGAATAGCCTATAGGTGTAAAAGGACTGCCCCAATTGTGACTGCCCACTCATGCTGCCAAACATACCCTCGTAAAACTGACTATCCTTCCGATCCTTGACTTCGGAGATGTCATTTACAAAATAGTCCCTAACACTCTACTCAGCAAATTGGATGCAGTCTATCACAGTGCCATCCGTTTTGTCACCAAAGCCCCATATACTACCCACCACTGCGACCCGTATGCTCTCGTCGGCTGGCCCTCACTACATATTTGTCGCCAAACCCACTGGCTCCAGGTCATCTATAAGTCTATGCTAGGTAAAGCCCCGCCTTATCTCAGCTCACTGGTCACCATAGCAACACCCACCCGTAGCATGCGCTCCAGCAGGTATATTTCACTGGTCATCCCCAAAGCCAACACTTCCTTTGTCCGCCTTTCCTTCCAGTTCTCTGCTGCCAATGACTGGAACGAATTGTAAAAATCACTGAAGCTGGAGTCTTATATCTTCCTCACTAACTTTAAGCATCAGCTGTCAGAGCAGCTTACCGATCGCTGCAGCTGTACACAGCCAATCTGTAAATAGCACACCCAACTACCTCATCCCCATATTGTTACTTATGCTCTTGCTCTTTTGCACCTCAGTATCTCTACGTGCACATCATCATCTGCACATCTATCACTCCAGTGTTAATGCTAAATTGTAATTATTTTGCCTCCATGGCCTATTTATTGCCTTACCTCCCTACTCCTCTACATTTGCACACACTGTACATAGATTTTTCTTTTTTTTCTATTGTGTTATTGACTGTACGTTTGTTTATGTGCAACTCTGTGTTGTTGTTTTTGTCGCACTGCTTTGCTTTATCTTGGCCAGGTCGCAGTTGTAAATGAGAACTTGTTCTCAACTGGCCTACCTGGTTAAATAAAGGTTTGATTTAAAAAAAAAATGTAAATAGACCATTTTGATACTTCTATTAGAAAATCAGCTCAACATATCCTAGAAATGTTTTACCCGGAAGAGAGCATCAACCCAAAACTGGGGTGAATTTATGCTGTAAACAATGGCAAATTCACAAAATCGTGAATTAAATGTACTGTGTATTAATTTCCCCCCGTATTTGGCCTCACCAACCTCATAGTCCTGATTCTCTGCTAAAATACAGCACAGGGTCAGCCAGTGACGAGCTCTCTGATTGGTTCCCCGCTGTCACTGACAGGGAGCACGGAGAGGTCCCCCCAGGCATGCACCGGGCTCAGAAGATTCTGGAATGGCTGCCCATAGCCCTGGGTGGCCCACAGTCGCCATAGTGCCAACAGTCCATCATTCTACCACTAATGAGTGGAATAGAAAGTGTTAACTGACAGGTGTTGAGCAATGGCCAAGTGTAAAAGGCTCTTTTGGCAACTAGAACAATAATACATACATGGAATTCTAACAGCTTTGAGAAACGTTTTATTTGATTTTATTTCACCTTTGTGCGCCGCCCTGTGGGACTCCCAATCACGGCTGGTTGTGATACAGCCTGGATGGTCTACCGACAATAGATGAGGAAGGTGCAAGAACAGGGAATAAAGAAAGTGAGAAGAGAGTCAGTCAGCGGTCGACAGTAAAATAAAGACAAGATGAGATTCCTGAGCCATCACCATCCAGTCCCTCTGTGGCCACTTGGGGAAACCATTCACAACCCAAGCTAATGTAGACATTTTGGGGACATGCGCACACACTCACAGAGAGTGGAACCACAGAGGAGATATAGGATAGTCCAAGATTAAAGTGGTTGAAAAGTAATGAGCCGTGAGCAGATGGAACCCAACAACAACAGCAGGCCAGCAGCTCCTGGCTCCAGAGGAGAAGCAGGAGAGTCAGCCGGTGCTCAGGTAGCCTTGTTCTCTGTTTATCCAGAGAACAGTAGAGATAGGCCGTGGTGAGGCGTGCTGCTGCTCTGCTCCAGGTGCATTGTGGGCCTGGTTTGCCCGTGGACGCGGCCATTTGATTCGCTCGCCGTTCGGGCTCGGCCTTGCTCTTGTGCTTGTCTGGCGGCCTCCTGACATGTGCACTGCACCATGAATAATTGAGGCTTCGCTGCAACGCAGCCAGGGTCCAGCAAGCACAGCTCTACCCTTCTCTCTCTCTCTCTCTCTCTCTCTCTTGCTATCTCTCCCTCCCTCGTTCTCTCTTTCTCCTTTCTCTTTGTCCGGCTGGACACATCTAATCCTTGACAATAAGAGAAGTCTGGGAGACGTGGCACCATCCGCTTTGGTGAAATGATCCCTGAGTTGAGTTGGGCTGCCATCGTCCCTCCTGTCTCTCCACAGCCCCCCTCCCTTTCCCTCCTTCTCCATCCTACACCCCTCTGCCAAATAACCCCCCCCCCCCCCCCCCTCCTCGCCCTCATACTGTCCTGGGACTTGAGCAGAATATAATTCATAGCGTTTGTATTGATTAAAAAAAGCCTAGACTCTCCTATTAAAAATGGATACCGTTTATAAAAAATAAAAACAAAAGGTTGAACCATAGTGCGCCCCACCAAGTCCCATAGCGGACATCAGGAGAGTAACTTTGAGGGCTGGACTTTAACTGAAATAAACAAACACACAAACAAACAGTGATTACCCGGTAGTAAAACCCATCATGTCACCCAGAATAACTGTCTTCCCTGTCTTGGGCAGAGAAAGCCCACCTTGATCACCAGACTCTTGCCCAGCTAGCCTGGGGGGTCTGAGGGTCCTGGGGAGTCCACCCTGGGTCCAATCTGGAGCTTGAGATAACAAGTGGCTGGAAAGGGTTGCCAATGAACTCTGGCTAAATCAATGAGTCAAACAGAGAGATTGAGTTCAAGTCTCTTTCTCTCTCTACCCCCCCCCCCCCCCCCCCCCACACCCCCGTTCGGACCTAGACCAGTACAGTTATCAAGCCCAGCAGATAAACAAGACGTGTTGCCAGATATAACTCCAATATGTGAAACTTAATCATACCTCTGGAAACCGGGGGGAATAGTGATGGAGGCAGAGGAAAATGAAAGCTGCCATGCCCACAGGGCAAAACCCAAGGTCCCTTTTGGCAAGTGAAGCTCCCTTTCTCTCATCCCTCTTTCCTCCCTCTCTATTTATCCTAGAAAGTAAAAAAAAAACATCACGAGCAGAGTAGCAGGCAGACCATTTTTATATCCCTTGCCCCCTTTCAAATGTTTTCATGAAACTCAAACTGCAAGTAGTTTCTGAAGTACAGGGAAATGTATGCACTCTGTGTCATCTTTAAGGTTCAGGACAACTGATCGCTGTAGGGTAGTCGGCACTCAGGAGTCTTCTTCGCTCAGCGAGGAGCTAGGATCTCTGTGATTTCCACTTGTCAGATAGGGCCAGCCATGCAGAGGGGAAGAGACTGGAGCATCAGAGAGAGAGAGAGAGAGAGAGAGAGAGAGAACGGGGTAGCTGACTTTGACTGGACTCAGTCAGGCTTTGACATTGACAGGCCTGAGAGGAGGAGAGGAGGACCAGCCACCCCAAAGGACTGGAGAGAGAGAAAGTGAGGGAGAGAGGGAAAGAGAGTGAGAGAGGGAACTGCCAGAGGCTCCTCTTGGCTTTGAAGCAGGGACTAGAAAGGGCTAGGGGCACAGTGAAGTCCATTGAAGTGGTTTCAGCACTTGTCACTCTTCCGGGCATGGCCTAGAGGCTAGAGATGTGGACGTTGTCTTCCCTTTCAGGATGGTCCCGCCGTGGTACTCTTCACGGGCTCTGGCGTCCACGCTACACCTTGATGTCGTGACTTGGATCGATAGTCGGACTAGGAGCCCGGTGGCACCGACATGCTATGATGTTAAAAACAGATGAAGTGTTTGTGTGAAGCTGGTGCACTGGGTTTACCCGAGGAAGAGGGCTTCTGTCAGAGGGCTTTTTCACATTTTATGTTAGAAGAATCTCTCAAACCACTACGGGTCGCTTTATACAGACCTTAACCCGTACACGAGCTCAAATAAGGGAGAGAAAACCCAAAAGAGGTAATGGTCAGGATTCAATTAAACAAATGCTCAATAGATGTGACACCTAATCTCACACTATATTATTTTCTGTGTGTTGATTGTGAGATAGGTATCTTATTTAAATGCTAGTTAGCCTGTGATGCTCTGTTTTTCTACAAATTGTCATATTCTGTGTGTTAGTCCTTCATTCTAGCATCTTTACTTTAGAAGCCCAGTTAGCTCAATAAATCGCCTGAAATACTTCAAGTCTCAAAGTACCCACTAAGTACTATTAGTATTTACTGCCTGTGTTCGTCCAAGCTCCCCTCTCGGCCCCTCTCCTCTCCCAAAAGATAGATTACTTACAAGGCAGCATATGACCAATGGATAGGGGGCATACGGCCTAAGCCTTTGGAGAAATATGTGCTTATGAAATCATAAATTTGATCTCTAACGCTAATTAGCATAAGAGCAAACAGCTGATTTTATTTATCAACTTTAGCCACAATTAATAAACGCAGGTCCGTAGCCTTGAGAGAAACCCCGGCCGAGCTGGGCGATAGGCATCACATGTTTGTGCCACGGCGTCAAGGCCATAAACCCATTACACACACACACACATACACACACACAAACACTCTCTGATTGTGGCTGCCCCAGTGGGGAAATAAGTAATTGTGCCTGTAAAATTTTAATTGCTCTGAAACGCATTCTAAATTACAGTACCTTGTTTCTAGACATAAATGGTGTGGGTTGTTGCTAAATGACACCCTTAGACAATATACCCCCACCACCTCTGCCCCCTCCTGATGCCCAGACTGAGGCTTGACGTTGGGGCCAGAGATAGGATGGGAGGCTGGTGCTCTCCTATTTCCCTGCTCTCCCACATGTGAACTAACCCACACATTTTATTCCGTGGATGGAGGGATGGATGGATGCACTGGTGTACCACACACCCCAGCAGCCCTGGCAAGGCATGTGAACATGTCATAAACCATGGCAAAAATGTTTACAATTACAGGAAATTAGCTGTAAAACTGCAATATTTTCTCTCAGCCTCATGGCAAAATTTGTGTAGAATAGCAGGAAATGTGCTTTAAAAATGCAAAACTCTCTCAGCCTCATTGTAAAATTTGTGTAGAAATGTGCTTTAAAAATGCAAAACTCTCTCAGCCTCATTGTAAAATTTGTAGAATAACTTGAGATTAGTTATAAAACTGCACAGTTTTCTCTTAGTTTTCACTCTGCCACAACATGTGGTATGCCACTGGATGGATGGATGAGAGTAGTAGAGTAAATGAAAAGAAGGGCCGGGGGTTTAGCTATCCAGGGGAGCGCGTAGCCGAGAACTGCTAACGCTGCTAGGTCTCTGTGCTAATTAGGCCTCATTGTGCTTCCCAGCCAGTTTTCCTGTCTGTCTGTCTGTCGTGGCATTAGCGTGGGCAGCTCTCCAAAGCCTCCTTCCCCAGAGGGCCCCGGGCTAATAACACAGTGAAGGCGTCGCTGTGGAGGTCGCCGGGGTTGACTCGGCACTGTTTACCCCCTGTCGGTGTGGTTTTATAGACCCCCCCCCCAACCCCTGACAGAGTCCTTAAACAGGGACCTACACTCTGCTTTTTATTTGGTTTGTTATTCATCCAGGAGCAAATTCTTACTTACAATGACGGCCTGGCAAGTGTTGAGGGGCTTTAGAGCTGCAATGGTTAAAGAAACAACATTACTTACACACACAATTATCCCTCATGAGCCCCTGCCATTTGGTTGGCGCATGGGAAATGGTTGCTTGTTTGGGGGGCTGGAGGCTGGTTGGGGGTTTGTTGGGGGCTGGAGGCTGGTTGGGGGTCTGTTCGGGGCTGGAGGTTGACGGTTGACTATGGACCAGATTCATCTTCCACCCAGACAGACGGGCCCAGGAGCGGTGGAAGCCGAGCCCCAGACCGGAGCCCCATCCCCGGTGAAGACACTCAGACCAGCCAGACCCCCCCAGGGTGGATTGTGAATGGGCCTCTATCTCTCTCTCTCTCTCTCTCTCTTTTTCTTTCTCTGTAGACTAGACAATCCCTCCTCTTGGTATTTGGTACTTTATTAGGATCCCCATTAGCTGTTGCAAAAGCAGCAGCTCCTCATCCTGGGGTCCACACAAAACATGAAACATGAGAACAGCTCAAAGACAGACAAGACAAGAACAGACAAGAACAGCTCAAAGACAGAACTACGTAAAAAAAGAATTAAAAGGCACACGTAGCCTTGGAAGAGAGAAGTGATCACGGCGTAAAAGCAAACAGGCTTTGATAGTTCTTCCCGTCGAGGGATGCACCAACCGAACTATGATTTGTTATTGTTTGGCATCCATGACATGTAAGCTGTTGTGTTGTATTACTGTCCATTCCAGTACTGACACGCACACTCTTTATCTAATCCTCAACTCACAGTGGAGCATAGGGAGTGGTATCGGTGATACGTGTGTTACTTCGCAGTGATCCCACAACCCCATGCTGACCACCCCTCTCACAGTTGCAATGGCTTGCATCACCTCCAAATAAATATTTGCAAGACAAATTCAAGAAGGGAAACCTTCCGGACGGACGGAGATTGGACTGATGTGTGAGCAGGAAACAAGTAAACAAAATGAATGTTGCATTAATCAATAAAACGAAAAAGATGCAATCCTTGCTGTTTTGGGCTATCAAGTGATTTACTATCAAGTTGAGATAAAAACATTTTTTAAATATTAGATTATCAAAGGTCTTCCATCAAAGTGCCAATGATATAGATCATGACAGAACTATTCACATGTGGCCTGAAGTACTGCTGTTTTTTAAAATAAATTAATGTCATTGATTGTCCATAGAGTTCCCTCTCACCTGGCGTGTTCCAGGTCTGAATCAGTCCCTAATCATGACAACCAGACCATTGCATTGCATGACCATTCAGACCATTGCATTACAGCACCTGTCTTCACGTTGTCAATGACACCTTTAAAACCCCTAGCAGCACTAACAGACCATGTAGCATGGTGTTCCTTCACTTCTGAACAATTACAGCCTGGTCCAGTTGATCTTTGTGGCTCGGGGGGAAAGAGACGAAAGGGTGAGATGTGGTTTGAAGGTAAGCCTATTCCTAGATGATACACTTTCTGTAGCAATCCAAAGTGTCCACATAGATATTCTTAATGGGCTTAAAGGGAATACATGATTAAATATCTCTGCTAATGCCTCTCTCTGGTCAAGATATTTCACTACGCGAATGGACGACCGTGGCCGAGTGTAATCACTCGCAGTGTTCTTTTACGTTTTTGAATCCTTAATTTTTTTCAGCTCAATCATCCCAGTGAATGTTCATTCAAATTAGATTTAAATTAATTGGACTGTTGAGAAATGAGGGAATAACGAAACACTGATATTCTCTGGCTTCACTAAACTGAAATTATGAGATAAAATCAACAACAAATAAATTCCCATGCTAGCAATGATAAACCAATGATACATTTGTCATCTCAAAATGTAAAAGGATATTTGTCTTAACACTTGTTTCCACTGCAGGGATACAAATTAAATAGTTTTAGTCAATTCCCCAGAAAAATAATGCAATTTTGGACTTGCCATGATGCAACTGTAAAAAGTTGCCCTCAGATTCAAGAGTGTGAAGCTATGTCTTCTCTCCACTGATGAGGGTCCATTTCGAATTCTCTTTATCACTTCAACATCACACACTTTCTCCTCTTATACTAACTTTTGACTTTGCCAGCGACGCATTACTACGTCATTAATATTTCCGTCTCGCAGGCTAATTCAATTTGAAGCCGAGGGTTTTCCAAATCGGTCGAGAATCGGTCTCCCCAATGAAGCAACAAGCTCCCCTCCACTGCCGAGAGTTGTCAAATCGTCCAGATTATTTGACTTTTTTAAGATCCTGCCACATGCGATCTTCTTTACTTGGCCGATAAAACGGAGCTTTACTGACGTTCTCTCTCTCTCTCGCTCTCTGTCTCTCTCTCTCTCTCTCTCTCTCTCTCTCTGTCTCTCTCTCTCTCTCTCTCTCTCTCTCTCTCTCTCTGTCTCTCTCTCTCTCTCTCTCTCTCTCTCTCTCTGTCTCTCTCTCTCTGTCTCTCTCTCTCTCTCTCTCTCTCTCTCTCTCTCTCTCTCTCTCTCTCTCTCTCTCTCTCTCTCTCTCTCTCTCTCTCTCTCTCTCTCTACGCTCGGTGGGGCACCTGCTTTGATTCCCGGGCAACAGGGCTTACTGTGACAACGCGTCGCAGGGGGTCTCTGTGAGCCTAATCTCTAATAAGGGATGAAACGGTTCTTGATGAGGCTTTAGAGCCAACCAGGTTGATCTTTAGCAGGGGGAAAAAACTCCCTTTTAAGACGTAGGAGTGTTGGAGTAAATAGCGGGTAGCCTAATGATAAGGAGTACTTTTCACTTTGGATCTATGTGCTTCACTTTCTGATCCGAGGAGGTACTTGCTACCGTGGGGGGAATTACCCCACTGATGATCAACCTACGAGGGCTCGCTACTTCAACTAGTTCCACACTCACTCTCACTCCTTTTCAACTCTCTTTGAACACAATGACTCCGAGTTGAGATTCAAGAGGCCTATGCCCAAACTCCTTGACCATCTTCGCTGTTGCTTAGCTGGAGTTGGAGCTAGAAACACACAGCCACGTCTACCAGACCAGGACAACTTCATCTCCTTGTGTTTTAAACACAAATAACAGAGAATTCTAGGCCTACCCATAGGGCTGGTTTTCACGGACAAAGATATTATGCGTAGTGATGGACTAAATAGCTGTTTCAACATAGATGCTCTATTGAACATGCTTTTTAGTTCAGGACTAGGTTTAATCTGGCCCTCAGTGTATTAGTAGTGCTGACTTCCACTATGCCTAAGCATGATCTATTGTCTGTATTCATTAAAGAGCTTTGTGAATAGGAGACCATTGACCACTCAGTGCTTTAATGGTCACGCCTTTTGAGGTGATTACACATGTACTGGCACGCTCGCTACTAATTATGATGAATAACACCATGTCTTTTCAATGAATCAGCTTTAGGGTTCATTTCACTAATAGGGGACAGCCACAAGTTCACTTCCATTGTCTTGAGATTCCCGCTCCTTCATTCACACCGCCAGGTAAAAATAAACCTTCCGTGTGATCTCACACTTTCCTTTTTGTCTCCTCTCTCCCACACTCACTAACAAGGACCAAATAGACAATAAACACAGTCAATGATCCCGCTGTCAAAGCTCTAGCAATTTCATAAGGGCCTGGATCAAATTATGAGAGACCTTGCAGTGCAACACCGGGGCTCTAGCACGGGATTAGGGGCAACTATCTCAAGGCTGTGCTTCTCAGATAACAGCACCTAAAGCAACCTTTTCTCCGAGACACAATTACCGGCTGCTCGCTCCTCTCCTCCACCTCACCCCCCCCCCCCCTTTTTGAATTTCATCAGGGTCTTAATTAGTATACAAATAAAACTTCCCCTTATCTCCCACTCGGCCTAATTGGCCTGTCTTTACTTATGCCGGTGGTATGTGTGAATGCGTGTGTGTGTGTGTGTGTCTTTGAAAGAATGTGTGTGTGAGTGGCCTGTAATTAGAGTGACCGTGTTCACCTTTCCCTCTCAGACGCACCAGCGCTTGGTGGGCCCCTGGGAGGCCTCGACGGGGCCCGGGAGCTCACGCTCCGGATTATTGCTCGGCAATCATTCCCGGACAGTCTCACCGGCGTTCTCATGGACGCAGGAGGGCTTTAGGTGCTGCTGGTTCCCACTGTTACGGCAGGGGTATGATGAGGAAGGAGGGAGGGGCCGGCTCTTCTTCTTCTTCATTCTCTCTCTTCCGTCTCCTCCCCCTCCCTCCGCAAAAGTAAAGTGTTTATCGATGATCTCGGCTTCCCGCTCTTCAACAACTTAATATCGTGTGACAGTGTGGAGAGCTTGGCCCGTAATTAGAGTTCAATGGTGGTGGGGATGGGGGTGGAGGAGGGAGTGGAGAGAGGGTGGAGGGGGACAATTAGAGCAATTTGTTATTAAACTTGATTCATCCATCCCTGCTCTGCTCCTCTCTCTCCCCTGGACCCTTGCGGAGGGTAACGGGGCATCTCGCCTTCCCGAAATTGGCTAACCTGTAAGTGATCATGTTAGCAGTTGCTACCTGTCTGGTAAAAAGCAGCCAACCCATCTCCCAACCCACCCCCCCTCTCTTCCTTCCTTTGTTTTTAACAACACATCTCTGTTACTTTTCTCTTTCAGGAGTTACAGACATTTGTTTTGATTCATCTCTTGCTCAGTTGCTTCTTTTTTCTCTTTTGTTCAAAAAATAGAATATCTTTATTCCATATTTAATAGGCTAGGCCTATATATATATATATATATATATATATTATTTTTTGGTGTTGGTTGTTATATTTCGCTAGTTGTTTGGGATCAAAAAGAGGTGATTAACATAGATACAATAGATTACATCTCCCTCTCCTCCCAATGCCAGTAACACACAATAATAACGGTAAAGATCATCAGTCTGCTCCACTAAGGCTTCTGTAGGAGAGAGCTGGCTACTTCTTCCCCACATGGGCCACCTAGACTGAACATACTGAACACAGGTTAAATATGTTGAAAGCATCTACTAAATGACCCTCTTACGTCCAGAAGTACATTATTTCACTGTACCCAGGGTTGAAGATGAACTACATGTAATCTGATTAGAAACAAAAGTAACTGTAATAAATTACGTTACCAGTTAACATATTTTAATCCCATTACAGATACTTTCAAAAAACGTCATGATTACTTATTGGTTTTCTTTTGAATTCAGAAAGGAAGTTCTCAATTACATTCAATTCAACATTGAAAAAAAAGCACAAGTTTAAGTTTGTTCCCCCTGAGCGAATCTGACCACAAGTCAGAAACCACTATGATGACACACCAAATGCATTTGATAGATTATTTTGTCTTTTCTTGAATGCCTCTTAAGGCAGTAATCTAAAATATCAACAAATCAGATTATGTTACGACAAATTGAGTAAGTAATCCAAAAGTAAATGACCGATTACAATAACTGTAACAGATTACATCTAGAAAGTAACCTACCTAAACCTGACTGTACCATAAAGTAAGCTAGCATATTTTACATCTTCAAATAATCCCCCTCCTCCCCTCGACCCCCCCCAAAATAAATATATATATATAAGAAAATAAGATTTAAAAAAATAAAAAAAAATAAACAAACTTCCCTGAACCAACACTTGCACTTGACCCCCCCCCCCCCCCCCCCCCTTCTAACTGTGACTCTGCTGCATTATAGAGGAAAGTGTACTTCCTATGCCTGTGATACTGTATGTGGTTGTCCCACCTAGCTATCTTAAAATGAATCCACTAACTGTATTGTAACTCACTCTGGATAAGAGCACCTGCTAATTGACTAAACTGTACATGTAAATAGGACCACATTGTATTCTCAAGCACACAACTTCGCGCCTGCCTGAAGTAAGGTAACATAGACAGCTTATTCCCCTGCATGGCAAGGTGAGTGTTGTCAGCAGCAGCAGATGGATCCCCTTTTGAAGCGGGTAAACTGCACTGAGACGTTACCACCGTATCTCCCTAAGTCTGGATATACGACATGAAATGATCCTGCTAATTATGCACTTTCACTGGCTCCAGCCCTGTCAACGGCACTCTGCTGGCAGTCAGATATAGCTGTCACTTTAATATGTGCCCAAATACCTCCAACAAACTACCCCCTGAGTATGTGGCTATACTAGTTTGTACTGTATTAGTGCAATACACCATAAGCTATTTTCTCACTTTGCATGATTATGTTCGTTTGCCCATTTAGTTCATTTGAAAAAACATTTTATGACACTATTTTCAGCTATTTTGGGTCCTAGGTTTGCAAATATAATCCAGCTACTGTGTGAGGAACTAAATGTAGAACCTCATATGTGACAAAGTCTTACACCCTGCGCTCTGACGATACGTCAATACACAAGTGTGAGCAAAAATGTCTATTCCTCCCCCTAGATTTTTTTTTATAAATTAGCATTTTTTTATGAACTGTTGGTTTTAAGAAACACATTTTGTGATTAACTAGCCTACATTATTCACTCAGAATTGGACGAGGGCCAGAATTAGGTTTTCACTTTTTTCAAGAATTCTTTTGGAGTTGCTATGTAGTATATTAGTTACTATAGCAACTAATGTACCCTAGGCACACAATAAACTCTGAACAAGGTATGTTGGGGGAGAGAGGGCTACAGTACATGTCAGAGTTGGCTTAGTGTACTTTTCTTCTGATCTACCCTGACAAGTATGTTCCATGTCATTAATCATATGTAAAAACACGTGAGAGTGTTTGAATCAAAGACAAGAAACTCACCCCAAAAGTAGGAAGAAACACAAGGACAATAATAAGAGTGGATAGGAGGCTGCCCTAACGTTCACTCCAACTCTGCAACCCTCCAACATTATCTGGTGTTTAGAGGGGGTTTTCCCACCCTTCTCCTTGGTGTTTTCTGTTCCATCAGAACATATTATGTTGATTCCAGTACAAATCCATAGAAAAATAAAGTTTTATCAGATGAATACAGTTTACTTGTGCTGTGTTTTCTGGCCTGGAGTGAAGTCTTGATTTCTCTGTGTGTGTGTGTGTGTGTGTGTGTGTGTGTGTGTGTGTGTGTGTG